>NW_028270169.1:70230151-70530151 GCF_037043375.1 Chiloscyllium plagiosum | reverse complement strand
CCAGCCCAGTTAATGTGGTTAACACCAACAACAACATGAATATTCGAACAGTGTCATCGTGTACAAGGTCCGGTCCTGACTCTGATTAACAGTAACTGAAGAATCAAAGTCCTGCAGTGATGTGTGTACTCTACCCCACACGGAGCAGAGGGATGACCACTTCCCTGTGTGCACTCACTGGTCTCTCAGTCATGTTGAAGATGCAGCAAATCCCTTGTCACACAGAGATAAACAACTCCTACCCAGTGTGAACCCTCTGGTGTATCAGCAGGAGGGATGAATCACTGATACACACTGAGCATCTGAATGGCCTTTCCCCAGAGTGGGCTCACTGGGGTCTCAGCAGATCAGAAGACTGGGTGAATCCTTTCCCACACGTGGAGCAGGTGAATGGCCTCTCCCCGGTGGGAACGGACTGATGTCTCTGCAGGAGAGAGATTTGAATGAATCCTTTCTAACACATGGAGCAGGTGAAGAGTCTAAATCCTCTGGTGCCTCAGCAGATTGCAAGAGTGAGTAAATCCCTTCCTGTACATGGGGCAGGTGACCAGCCTCTTCCCAGTGTGACTGTGTCAGTGAGTGTCCCACTGGGAGGGGTAAGTGAATTCCTTCCCACAGTCCCCACGTTTACACAACCTCACCCTGGTCCCGTCATAGTGGTGTCTTCCCAGATCACATGACCAGTTAAATCCTCATCCACATGCACAACACGAATGGTTTCTCTGGGCTGGGAATGCTGCTTTCCACTTCCATATTATGTATAATGTTCGGGACCTGCGGAATTGGGTGCGTTAAATGTGATGTTAAAGCTGAGTTTCCCATCTGTGAACTCTCTCTGTAAAACAAATTTATCTCCTTCGTAACTACAGCTCCCAACACCAACTCTCCCTTTAGTTCTCCTGAAATTCTAAATTTGGACTAATGCAATAATGTGGCTTTCTCTCACTTGTTTCTGAAAGTAAATTAGGATGATTTTGAATAACTGGACCTTACTAGCCAAACTCGTTCCTACTCTATCATATACGACCTTTAACCCATGGGAAATGTGTTACCAGCTTCGATGACCGTTATAATGCTCTGACCACTTCTATGGAGTTGGTATAAGTTGATTCTAACAATTATCAATAGATTGTATCTAAACAGGATGCCCACACAACAGTAGGCGCTCTGACACTCAATGCCCGTAAGTTAAGTTATTTTTCTTAAAGCCCCACATGTGTCTGGCAATCTGGCAATACAATTGAAGATAGTTTATACAATAACCTTACAGTCTTAGTTGCCAATTCCAATCCATGAAGCAGTCAGTAACATTCCCCAGTGAATTGAATTCTATTAGCAGCTTTGTCCTGTCAGGAGAGATTGAGGACATGAAGCTGTCTTCTCTGGAGGACTGAAATATGAAACACTTGAAATGAACAAAATTCTTCAAGAGCTCAATAGGATAGATATAGGACGATGTGCACCCTGGCTGATATGTCTTGAATGAAATAAGCACTAACTGCGGTGTCTTTACACAGCATCCCTTTTAGCTGCATAAATGTTCATGATTTATTTGCTGCGCTAATTCCAGTCTCTTATTGAATCCCATTTGTAACTGCTGTAATGTTGGTTGCCGTGCAAATTGGTAACATTTGATTCAATCTATCCTGAAACCTCTCTGTATCTGTGTCTCGCTTTTGTTCACCAAGACCTTCATTCAATCTGACCTCTTTACAAACCCTGCCCTGATATTTTCTTAGAGGGCTCAGAATTAAATGTCCACAGAATTGTTACTGCACAAAAGCTGATTGGCTCATCAGCTCTCCAAAGGATCACCTCACCGAATGCTATTCTTCTACCTTTACCCCATAAACCTTTCCCATTCGTCCTCTTCCAATAACTGTTCTGTTCAATTCTATTCTCTTCATTATACCTGGCTCCCATTGTACTCTTTGGCAGTGCATTCCTGACCATAAACGTTCTCTGCATGAAAATACTTTGTATCATGTTACATGTGCTTCTTTTGTCAATCCCTTGACATCGGTGCCTCCTCATTATTGATTCTTTCATGAAAGAGAGCAGTTTCTCCTGGTCTACTCTCAATAGATCCCTTTTGGAGGTATCTTTACCCAGTATCCCTCGGGATGGTGAATATCATCTCTCCGATCACAGGAGACCAGTGCGAGACCATTAAGTTGCTTTCGCTGTGGGGCTGGGTTCAGGACACCATCCAGCCTCACTGCACTTCAGCGAATATACATTGGGTTAGACCATTCACCTGCTCTGAGTGTGGGAAGCAGTTCACTCAGATATCCAGCTTGATGAAACACCGGCGAGTTCACAAATAACCACAGCGATTGGATTTATTTTGTTTGTTCATGGGATCATGGCATCACTTCCTGGGGCAGCATTTGTCATCCATTCTGACTGCCCAGAAGATGGTCCAGGGTCAACCCCATGATTCAGAGTCTGGATTCACATGTAGGCTGGTAAAGGTCAGAATTAACACAGTTTCCGAGACCCAGTGACATGAAGAGGGAAAACACTCAGACACTGACCAACCCATCTGATTGTTAACTCAGACAGAAAGACAGAAAGAAAGATGCACATTTAGATAGCACCTTTGATGACCTGGGGCAATAAAACATGCTTCCATCCCAATGATTTCAACCACAAATCTCTGAAAACACAGGCACAAAGCTTCCTACTTGTACCAGGTTGTCTCTCAGCCTCCTCTTAAGTTTTAAGCTGTTTAGACTTTCCTGGTGATTATAACCTCTGTGTTCCTATAAGATTTGTGACTGAACCTTTATTTTCCTGTTCCTTGTGAGTGATGCCAGCAGCAGAAACAGTTCTTGACCTGTGCGAGTTTCGATTGGAGTATTTGTATTTAAAAATTCATTCTCACCCTCATGTACAGTGTGAAATTGCTGTAAAACAGAAGGAAAGGATTGAGTGAGCACCCACAGAAACACAAAGGCAGCGTGTGTACCTGAACTGAATGAACCTGGCATGAGGAAAACGTGACGACAATCACAACTAGTTAGAATCACAGAATCTCGTAGGTGCAGAAAGAGGTTATTCGGTCCATCAAGCCTGCAATGAACTGCTCTCCCACCCTCCCTCCATAACCTCTCATTTACCATGGCTAACCCAACCTGCTAAACCTGCACACTACAGGCCATGTTAGCACAGCCAATAGAGCAAACGTGCACATCTGTGGGAGGGTAAACAGATTACATCCAAATGCTAGGAATTGTGGATGAATTCTCACGAGTATTTGACTCTGATTTTAAAATTAAAATCTGGGGGAAACTGCAACCCGAAAGATTTCCAATTATCTCTGGAGGAAGAGAATTCAAAACTCGTGCCATTGACCCAGGGAACACAGTGAAGTCACAGAGGTCTGGGAACTATCAGACATTTAACAGATTGTGAGCAAGGTGGGGGTGAGACAAGGACAAACAGACAGTCTGTCACACAGGGGAAGGCAGGAGAGATTAAACAGCAGAAATGGTAGTCCCTCAAGGCCACAGGGAACAGAGTTCAGGCTGAGATTGAAGCTAGAAAACAACGTGTGCAGCTGTCAAAGAAATACATTGTAAAACAGATAATAAGAACGTAGAGGGCAGAGTTCACAGTCTGAAATTGTTGCTGTCAATGCTGTAAAGCCTGGATAGTTCTATTACAACCAACACATACAGGATGGGCCAAGTGGTCGCGATCTGTGCTGTAACTTTCTGATAAATTTATTCCGACATTTGGATATCAAGTCTGATGATGCTCATAAATTCTCAAATTCAACTTGAGTTTAATATGCTGGAGAAATGTCAAATAAATCACATTGATCCCATTCTGCAGACTTTAGTCCGCAGCCCTGCATGTTCCAGCATCTCAGTTACATCCATAACCTTTTGTCCTAATGTGATGCTGGTTACTGCCTCTGCCACCCCATCAGTGAGTTCCTGCTCCTCACCATCTCCGAGTGAAATGAAGTCTCCCCTTCTTTCTGAGAATTAGTTTCAATCTAAAACCTTCAGTTTCTGACCTCTCTGTTAATGAATAGCTCCTCCCTATCCACTCGATCTAGATTCTTCAGCATTTTATCACTTCAATTAAATCTCAGCTCATCCTCCTCAGAAATCATCCCCAGTCTATCCAACTTTTCCTCAGAGCAGAAATTTCTAATCGGAGAAACATTCTGATCAATCTCCTCTCTGGTGTGATCACATCAACCCTGGAATGTGGGGATCAGAAATGTGTGCAGTACTTTAGCTGTGGTCAAACGAGTGTTCCTGACATTTCCCGTGTCACCTCCGTGTTCTTGTGGTTGTCGCTCACACAAGACGTGTCTTGGATTTCCCACATGGAACTGGATGTGCACTTCATGAGGCTGGGATTCCCTACCATGTGTTTATTTGTTAACTAATCCTAAATTAATTTCAGATTCACTGTTACAGTCACTTGAAGATTATCTTTACCTTCAGCTACATTTGGTCAATTGAACATTGATTGTAAATATATGAATATCAAAAGGACTTGAGTTTTATGATGATTAATCCAGTCTGACATTCTTGTTGGTTAATATCTTGAAGAGAACTGTTCTCAGAACTCCAGCTGTGCTCTGACTTCATTGACAACAGTCCATGGCTGGACTGCAGATCTTCGATCTATTCTGTTGTTTCCCGGATTGCTTCACTCTGTCTATCACTTGCTGCTTATGCTGTTTGGAACACAAGTAGTCCTCTTTGGGAACTTCATCAGGTTGACACTTCATTTTTAGGTATTCATGCTGCTTTTACTGTAAGTTTTGTTGGAGTATAATTTTACTGCTGTTGGTGGAAGGAAAGAGCTAAACTCTTACACTGTCGGCCCCATACCCAAGAAGCTACATGCAGTATCATGAACACTGAAAGGCCAAGGCATGAAATACAAGCAACACTGTACAATGATGCAGGATCACAACTGCAGCAAGGGGAGTTTAAGATCCAACCCGACATAGGAGTATGGAAAGAAGCAGCTGATCAGATTGTCTCATTCAGAGTCACAAAGAGACTCTGTGAGATTATTGTACTGTTGGGGGTGAGGATAGAGGAGGTTGGGGAGATGGAGAGCCCTTCACACTTGGTGTGAACAAGAGAAAACAAATCCTTCAACTTGTGGTTATGAGTAAATTGACTGGTGTCTCAGCAGGATGGATGCCTGAGTGAATCCCTTCCCACCACCCCCCCTCCCCCCCCCCCCCCCCTCCCACACACATACACACACACCCACACACAGAGAAGGTGAACAGCTTCTCCCCAGTCTGACTGGTTTGGCCACTTTCCAGGTGGGATGGGTAAAGAATTCCCTTCTGGCATTCCCCACATTTCCAGAGTCGGTCCCTAGTGTGGCTGCACTGGTGTTTTGCCATTTCAGTTAAATGCTGGCAGACTGTTATACACACCGTTACACCCCCCTCCCCTCCCCCACCCCCGAACCCAGTATAAAACAGTAAACATTATCTCCTGCTGTGGAGGGACAGCCTGTATTAGTCTGTGTCGGAACACTGAGCAGATTTACCTCAATGACAATTTAATCGGTGACCAGAGCAAGTTAAGTAGGTCCAAATAAAATGCATGACAGCACAGAGAGAGACCCATCAAATCCAAGCTGGCTCTGTGCAGCAGAATCTCACATTCTCATTCCCCATACGTACCCCAAACTCTGCAATTTTATTTCCCTCAGAACTGATCTAATTGTTTTTATCAATTATTCATCTTCTCCTCTGCCTGCACCACCATAATAGGCAGTATGTTCTGCACATTTCCAGCCAATACAGACAGCAGAAACAATGGCTCATCTCCCACTGTCTCAAAGTGGGGGTGGCGTTTTTGCCGGTTTGATGGTGAGTTTGGGGAAGCGCAGTGGTAGTTTGGCGCACTGATCTTTACACTGCTGAGGCTAAACGCCAGCTCACAGATACCTCCTCCTCCTTCCCCCTTGACCATGACCCCACCACTTCCCACCACCAAACCATCATCTCCTAGACCATCCATAACCTCATCACCTCAGGAGGTCTCCCATCCACCGCCTCCAACCTCATAGTCCCACAACCCCACACCGCCCGTTTCTACCTCCTGCCCAAAATCTACAAACGTGACTGCCCCGGCCGACCCATTGTCTCAGCCTGCTCCTGCCCCACTGAACTCATCTCTGCATACCTCGACACGGTCCTGTCCCCCTTAGTCCAAGAACTCCCCACTTACATTTGGGACACCACCCAAGCCCTCCACCTCCTACATGATTTTTGCTTCTCCGGCCCCCAACGCCTTATCTTCACCATGGACATCCAGTTGCTATACCCCTCCATCCCCCATCACGAAGGCCTCCAAGCCCTCCACTTCTTCCTTTCCCACCAACCCAACCAGTACCCTCCCACTAATACCCTCCTTTGACTGACTGAACTGGTCCTCACTCTTAACAACTTCTCCTTCCAATCCTCCCACTTCCTCCAAATCAAAGGAGTAGCCATGGGCACCCGCATGGACCCCAGCTATACCTGCCTCTTCATCAGATATGTGGAACAGTCCATCTTCCGCAGCTACACTGGCACCACCCCCCACCTTTTCCTCTGCTACATCGATGATTGTATTGGTGTTACCTCGTGCTCCCATGAGGAGGTTGAATGTTCATCCACTTTACTAACACCTTCCACCCCGACCTCAAATTCACCTGCACCGTCTCAGACTCCTCCCTCCCCTTCCTAGACCTCTCCATTTCTATCTTGGGCAACTGACTCAACACAGACATTTACTATAAACCGACCGACTCCCACAGCTACCTAGATTACACCCCCTCCCACCCTGTCCTCTGTAAAAACGCCATCACATATTTCCAATTCCTTCATCTCCGCTCCATCTGCTCCCAGGAGGACTAATTCGAATACCGAACAACTCAAATTGCCTCCTTCTTCAAAGACCGCAATTTCTCCTCCGACGTGGTCGATGATGCTCTCCATTGCGTCTCCTCCACTTCCCACTCCTCCGCCCTTGAACCCCACCCCTCCAATCGTCACCAGGACAGAACCCCACTGGTCCTCGCCTTCCATTCCACCAACCTCCGGATACATCGTATCATTCTTCGTCATTTCTGCCACTTCCAGACAGACCCCACCACCAGGGATATATTTCCCTCTCCAACCCTATCAGCATTCAGGAGAGACCACTCCCTCTGCGACTCCCTCGTCAGATCCACACCCCCCACCAACCCAACCTCCACTCCCGGCACCTTCCCCTGCAACCACAAGAAATGCAAAACATGCGCCCACACCTCCCCCCTCACCTCCCTCCAAGGCCCCAATGGATCCTTCTATATCTGTCGCAAATTCACCTGCACCTCCACACACATCATTTACTGTATCCGCTACAGCCGATGTGGTCTCCTCTACATTGGGGAGACAGGCCGCCTACTTGCAGATCTTCAGGGAACCCCTCTGGGACACCCACACCAACCAACCCAACCGCCCCGTGGTGGAACACTTTAACTCCCCCTCCCACTCCGCCAAGGACATGCAGCTCCTTGGCCTCCTCCATCGTCACACCCTGGCCACACGACGCCTGGAGGAAGAGCACCTCATCTTCCACCTCCAACCATGAGGGATGAATGTAGATTTCTCCAGCTTCCTCATTTCCCCTCCCTCCACTTATTCAGCTCCGCCTTCTTGACCTGCAATCTTCTTCCCGACCTCTCCGCCCCCACCCCCTCTCCGGCCTATCACCGTCACCCTCACATCCTTCCACCTATCGTATTCCCAGCACCCCTCCCCAAATTCCCTCACCCCTACCTTTTATCTCAGCCCGCTTGGCGCACTAGGATCATTCCTTCAGAAGGGCTTATGCCCAAAACATCGATTCTCCTGCTCCTCGGATGCTGCCTGGCCTGCTGTGTTTTTCCAGCACCACATTTTTCAACTCCCGCTGTCTCAAAACCTTACATCTGATCTTAATTCTTATGCCATCACCTATCGAATACAGATATTTTTGTCTGCTGTGTCTAGGTCTGTTGTAATCTTATATGCTCTATCAAAAATATATTCTACATCTTCACTTCAAAGAAAATAGCAATTTCTTCAAATCAACCCAGTGACAGCATTTTCTTCATCAGTGAACCTCTCCAGTAAGTCTGTACTCCACACTCTGAAGATCACTCATATCCTTCATTGTTGATGTCTATTTTGTTCCACAAATCCAGACGACGCAAGTTTTCTGCACAACAGCAGTAGCTTTATTATTGGACAGCCAGCGAGAGCTTCAAAGCATCTCTAAAGTAGCTGAGTGTCTACTTGCAGAGGCTGTTCTTCCTGAATCTCTGCCTTACCCACAGAGACAATATATTTAATAGGAATTAGACAAAGGCACATCAGTCACATGGGCGATTGTCAATAGATAGTTTAAAGTAGGTAATTATGACCTTACAAAGCTTGATGAATGGCGATGTCCTGTGATAACGTGTGATGGATTACAGAAATTGATTATCGTATTGTTCATGTTTATGTGTTGATGGGAAGAGATTAAGGCAGAAGGGTTCTTCCTTCAGTTAATGGGGGATTCACTTACCTATGCTCATATGGAGGGGAGGTAAGATAATGGACCGGGAGGCAGTTTAACAGGCTTGTGCCCAGGACTCTCAGTCTTGTCTGGCAAGGGCAAATTCGTCTGTCTGGGGATATGGTGGAATCCACATGTCCTGAAAGAGAAGCAAATTATGGAACTGGCCCCTCTGTGGTATTTTAACTTCCTCATTCTGATCAGGAATCTGTTGACCAGAATTGGATGCAATGATTGACTGTGACCTAACTAGAGCTTTGTTAAGGGTTAGCATCTTTTCCGTGTATAAAGTTAAAAATCACACAACACCAGATTATAGTCCAACAGGTTTAATTGGAAGCATACTAGCTTTCGGAGCGATGCTCCTTCATCAGGTGATAGTGGAGGGCTCCTGATGAAGGACCGTCACTCTGAAAGCTAGTGTGCTTCCAATTAAACCTGTTGGACTATAACCTGGTGGTGTGTGATATTTAAATTTGTACACCCCAGTCCAACACAGACATCTCCAAATCACAACTTTTCCGTGAGTTTGTTATCATTCCCCGTATTAATGAAGCCGAGCATCCCATATGTTTTCCTCAAAACAATTTATGTTCTCTTTCCGTTAATGATTTGTACACTTTGTTCCCCATTCCTGCTGTCACGCTCTCTGTATCTGTGCCATTCAAATTATATATTCCCTTTCTACATTGCTTCTCTCAAAATGCATCAACTTACTGTATGTTCTAAAGAAGAAACATATTCCATTCAAAATATTCTCTCGCTCCACACATTCTACCCCCTGGAAAACAGAACAGCACAGCACAGGAATAATCGGCCCACCATGTCTGTGCAGATCATGATGCTATCCCAAACTAATTCAATCTCCCTGTATATGATCCATATCCCTGACAACCCATGCCCGCTTATGTGTCTGTCCAAATGCCTCTTGAACGTTGTGATTGTTTCTGCTTTTACCATCTCTCAGGCAAGTACATTCTAGTCACTTACCACCTTCTGCTCAAGAAACTTGCCTGACACAGCTTCCTTTAAACTTGCAAAGATGTTGTTGGAAATGCTCAGCAGGTCATGCAGCATCTGTGAAGACAACTCAGTTATTGTTTTGGTTCTGGTCACCCTTCAACAGAAACATTAACTCTGATTTCTCTTCACAGGTGCTGATAGAACTGCTGAGTTTTTTTCCAGAAACTTCTGGTTTTCTTTCTGGTTTACAGCATCTGCTGTTCTTTTGGTTTTCATTTCCTTTGAACTTCCCCCTCTCCCCTTAAATCTATGGCCTCTAGAATTTATCATTTCCACCATGGAAAAAGATTCAGATTATTCACTCTGTCTGTGCCTCTCGGATTATTCCGCAGCCACTGACTTTCCAAAGGCAGCAATTCAAGATTTTCCAATCTCTCCCAATCCAGGCAACATCCTGGTAAACCTGTTTCCACCCTCTCCAAAGCCTCCACATCCTCCTTATAACGTGGTGATCCAAACAGCACAAAATCCTCCAAAGGTGGCCTAATGACAGTTTTATATTCACTCCCCTGACAGAAGAAAGCTTTACTCCTGATGAAGGGCTCTTGCCCGAAATGTTGATTTTCCAGCTCCTCGGATGCTGCCTGAACTGCTGTGCTCTTCCAGCACCACTAATCCAGGAGAAGGCAAGCCTGCCATCCAGCTCCTTCACCACATTCAGGGAGCCGAGAACTTGCACCTGAAGATCCCTCTGTATATCAATGCTGCTCAGGGTCCTTCCGTTTAGTGTATACATTCCTCTTACAATAAGCCTCCCAAAATGTATCACCTCACACTTATCTGAATTAAAATCTATCTGCAATTTCTCCACATAACCTTCCAACTGCCCTCTTCCTTGCTGTATCCTTTCACAACATCCTTCATGATTCACAACTTCGTGAGTTTGTACAATCTACAAACTTGCTAATTAAATTGTTTACATTTTCAAAGTAATCATTTATATATTACAAACAACAGATGTCCCAGTTCTGATCCTTGTGGAACAGCACTAGCCACAGACCTCCAGCCGGCAACTTGCCCCAGCACAACTGTTGCTAGGAGAAATATCAAAGAGGAGCCTTCAGTTCTGTGCTGTGCAGCACGACCGACGTTTATTCAGAGCTCCTTACTAATGCATGATGGGAGAGGTCCATCTCTGGCTCCCCCAGCCAAGTCCAGCGTTTTGCTGCATTTCCTTCATACGTTCCGGTAATATATCCCCCCTGACCCAATCTCCTGGGTTTGGGATGTCAGCTTGGAGGTTTCTCTGCTCCCTTTTCCAGTTTCTGATTCTCTACCGTTCTGCAACTTCACCTCTCAGTTCATGCAGTTGCTTAGCCAGTTCTTTCACAAATTGTTTAACCCTATCCTTACCATTGCACATCTCGTGCCCTCCCACTGCCACACCCTCTGGCAGCTGCATAGTCCATACAGTCACTAATTCAAAGGTGAACAGCCCCGTTCCCTTTGCTGGGGTTGGCTTCAGTTTCATTGGGATGATGGGGAGTACTCTAACCCATTCCTGTCTGTCTCTGTCAGGGCCTTAGTCAGACTAGCTGTCAATGTCTGCTTCATTCCTTCTGCTGTACCTGAGCTCTGGGGGTGGTGTGGGAGATGGGATTTCTGTTCAGTATCAAACAGGGCACATATGTGTTTAACTACGTGTCCCTTGGTCAGAATCTGCAGGGGAATGCTTGCACCCATTGTGTAAACCTATTTATTAAGATCCAGCAGGATTTCCTTCCCTGGGCTTGGGATGGAGGTGTATGTAAAATCCATCTGTAATTATTCCCATGTCCTTCTGGGTCTCAGCTGCTCGATCCACTTTACCCTGATTGCTTTCTCTGGCTCACATAGTGTACAGACTACACACCTTCGACAAAACCTCTCCCTGTTCCAGGTCACCACGGTAGTGGGTCATCTGATATTGCATGATATCCTGCCCAATATGGTTCAGCCTATGATATGTTTTTAATAATGTTTGTCTTATACAGTGTAGTGGCACTGCTGGGTCATCCAGACTCTGCCGTGTCCTATTATTGCCCCACCCTTTTCCTGTTCCTGTTTCTCCAGTTGTGTGACTGTGTCTAAGAATGTCTTTAAACTTTCCTTTCTTGCTTCTGTAGCTACTGTCACTGCCACTTTCCCAAATGTCTGCCCTGTTTCAGTCAGTATTTTACCTGCCTTATCCACATACTCACTGCCCTGTTGGTGTGGAGTTTCTACTTTTGTGAGCTCTAATCTTCATCATTGTTGCTTCACTGGGAAATTTAGCTGTTTCCACTAAGTCTCTGACCTGTTCCTCATGCTCTATGTGGCCCCCAGAGGGTGATGTACCCTCACCGAGCCCAGGCCAACACATGGTCATGAACAATGTCAAAGGCATGCTGTGTACATGTTTCCTCCCTGACCCTGGCTAATGCCAGTGCTTCTTTCAGGGCTTTAGATGGCTCTACCAATTCTCGATATTACTTACAAAATTCCCACAGTAGTAAAACAATCCTAAGGTTTGCCTTATGCCCTTCACGGTGTGCGGGTGGTCAGTTTTAATATCATAGTTTTTGGTTCTGCTGGGACTGTCCCCTCACGCTTCATGATTTGATCTCCCAGCATGATATCCCTACCTTCCCAGTTGCACTCTCTGTGAGTTAATTTTAAGCCCAGCCTGGATGACCTGACCCAATACTCTGTTTAATATCCAGAGATGTTCTATCTCACCGACTGAGATGATAAGGTGTTGGTAAGATCAATTTGACTAACTCCATCAGCCGGTGGGATATACTGGAATATTGTGGGATCCCTGAGGTAACTGGATCAAGGTGCACTGTTTCCTCAGACAGCTATCCGGCTTCTGTCAATTAGTAAGGGATACTGTCAGTCTGATGATTCTCTACTTCTCTCAATCTGTTACTGTCACAATTACTGCCTCCCCATCCCCAGCTTTAATGGGATCCTGTTTGTGTGGGGAGTAAGAGGGCCCTCAATCTTTACAGGATCTACAGATAATAACCCACATTCCTGTTTGGGTTACCCACACTGCTGAGTGGGTCCTAGCTGTAGCTCCCAAGATTCCCTGACAGTCCCACTCTCCCAGCAATTCAGCTACTTTGGCGATGTCGCCTCTTATTTTCTTCCTGTCCCATTACTGGCTGGAGCGTCCCTATGTTATAGTCCAGGTCTCTACATCAATAGTTGCTCCTAATTGTTCTAAAATGGCAACTCCCAGAATGGTCTTTTCCTCAGTTTCACACTCCCATATCTGAATGCATTTTGTCATATTCCTGATCTACATCAGGATAGCTTCCTCCAGCTTCATCCAGCTTCCTCAGTTCCCACTCCGACTGCTCTCATTTTAGTAATTGAAAGGGTGAGGGGTAAATCCATATCAGTAACTGATATAGATGCGCCTGTGTTAACATCATGTGTTGCTAGAGCCCTAACAGCGTGTCAATAAATATTTATGGGCTATGCATGTGCACACGTGAACACAGGCCACACACAATGTGAACACCTATCTCCCTCTCACTGCCTACGTTCCTTGTCTATATGCCCTTTTCTGCTTCCCTTGCAACATTACGAGTCTGGTTCCTCTCCCTGTACTGCAGCTATTCCCTTGTGTTTCTGAGTTTGCCTCAGCTCTCATGGCCCAATTCAGAATTTGTTTAGAATTATCTCCCACTGGGAGTCCCATGTTTATAATTACAATTACATGGGGTCCCATATCATCTTTTAAATACATCAAACAAATTTCATCATCACAGGTTGAGGTTTGGTAATCCCCGTGGTCCTTATACACCTCAAGCTTCCTCTCTGTACGATCCTCGATATTACCCCTGGGCCCTGAGTCACTAAGGTTATTTTAGCCCATTCAGCCTGTCCCCTCCCCAGTGTGTCCCTGTAATATCTGTAAATGCCTGGAGCCACTGATCGGCTGTGCACTGGGGGGAACCGGCTCACACCCCCACCCTCTCATTGCAGGGACAGATTCTGCTGTACACGTCAGGGCATCTTGGCCTGAAAGGATTTGGCCTGACATCCTCATCAGTGAGATTGTGTACTTCAATTAATTCATCCATATTCTCCCAATAAGACCCATTATTACCATTTCTCTATCAGGCTGGGTGTTCATTCACCAACATCTGTCATTCAGCCGGGTAAACGGTTCGGGTTTGGTTTATGTCAGTTCCCTTTGTTGCCCCCTCCTGTCTGTCCAAGTTTGAGTTTTGATGCCAGGCGGTGCCATAGCCACGGCCTTCTGGACTTTACAGGGCGGTGGGTCATCCCACCCAATGCCGGCCCTCTCTCTATGCATACAGTCATAGAGACATAGAGATGTCCAGCATGGAAACAGACCCTTGGGTCCAACTCGTCTGTGCTGACCAGATATCCCAACCCAATCGAGTCCCACCAAACCTTTCCTATTCATATACCCATCCAAATGCATTTAAGTGTTGCAATTGTACCAGCTTCCAACACTTCCTCTGGCAGCTCATTCCATACACATACCACCCTCTGCATAAAAAAGTTCCCCTTAGGTCTCTTTTATATCTTTCCCCTCTCACCCTAAACCTATGCCCTCTAGTTCTGGACTCCCCAACCCCAGGGAAAAGACTTTGTCTATTTATCCTATCCATGCCCCTCATAATTTTGTAAACATCTGGAAGGTCAACCCTCAGCCTCCGGCACTCCACGGAATACAGACCCAGCCTGTTCAGCCTCTCCCTATAGCTAAAATCCTCCAACCCTGGCAACATTCTTGTAAATCTTTTCTGAACCCTTTCAAGTTTCACAACATCTTTCCGATAGGAAGGCAACCAGAATTGCACACAATATTCTAACAGTGGTCTAACCAATGTCCTGTACAGCCGCAACATGACCTCCTGACTCCTGTACTCAATACTCTGACCAAGAAAGGAAAGCATACCAAAGGTCTTCTTCACTATCCTATCTACCTGCGACTCCACTTTCAAGGAGCTATTAACCTGCACTCCAAGATCTCTTTGTTCAGCAACACTCCCTAGGACCTTATCATTAAGTGAATAAGTCCTGCTCAGAATTGCTTTCCCAAAATGCAGCACCTCGCATTTATCTGAATTAAACTCCATCACTACTTCTCAGCCCATTGGCCCATCTGGTCCATATCCTGCTGTAATCTGAGGTAACCCTCTTCGCTCTCCACTACACCTCCAATGTTGCTCTTATCTGCAAACTTACTAATTGTACCTCTTATGCTCGCACCCAAATCATTTATGTAAATAACAAAAAGTAGAGGAATCAGCACCGATTCCTGTGGCACTCCACTGGTCAGAGGCCTCCAGTCTCAAAATCAACCCTCCACCACCACCCTCTGTCTTCTACCTTTGAGCCAGTTCTATATCCAAATGGTTAGTTCTCCCTGTATTCCATGTAATCTAACCTTGCTAATTAGTCTCCCATGGGCAACCTTATCGAATGCCTTACTGAAGTCCATATAGATCACATCTATTGCTCTGCTCTCATCAATCCTCTTTGTTACTTCTTCAAAAAACTCAATCCAGTTTGTGAGACAAGATTTCCCATGCACAACGCCATGTTGACTATCCCAAATCAGTCCTTGCCTGTGATGGCTGTAATAGAACTACACAGGCTTTACAGTATTCTGTACTCACCAATGAGAGCAATAATTTCAGACTCTGAATTCGGCCTTTTGTGTTATAATCTGTTTTTGTTTTCATTGACAGCTGCATACCTTGTTTCCTTATTTGTTTCCCAGCCCTAACTCCATTCCCCGTGGCCTTGAGGCAATACCATTTCTGCTGTTTAATCTCTCCTGCCTTCTCCCGTGTGACAGACTGTCTTTTTGTCTTTGTCTCACCTCCACCTTCCTCACAACCTGTTACATTTCTGATGGTTCCCAAGTCTCTGTGACTTCACTGTGTCCGCTGGGTCAATGGCACGAGTTTTGAATTCTCTTCCTCCAGAGATAATCAGAAATCTTTCTGGCTGCAGTTTCCCCCAGATTTTATTTTCGAAAACACAGCATTTGCATCAGTCAAGTATTTGTGAGAATTCATCCACAATTCCAAGCATTTTGATGTAATTTGTGACTCTCCCACAGATGTGCAGTTTTGCTCTATTGGCTGTGCTAACATGGTCTGGAGTGTGCAGGTTAGGTGGGTTGGGTTAGCCATGGTAAATGTGGGGTAATAGGGATAGGGTGGGAGAGCAGGTCATTGCAGACTCTATGAGCTGAGTAGCCTCTTTCTGCACCTCAGGGATTCGAACGAGTTGTGATTGTCATCACATTTTCCTGATGCCCGGTTCATTCAGCTCAGGTACACATGCTGCCTTTGTGTTTCTGTGGGTGCTCACTCACTCCTTTCCTTCTGTTTACATCAATTTCTCACTGTAGGTGAGGCTGAGAATGAATTTGTAAATACAAATATTCCAACCAAAACCACTCACAGGTCAGGACCTGTTTCTGCTGCTGCCGTCACTCACAGGAACAGGAAAATAAAAGTTCAGTCACGAAACTTACAGGAGCATAGAGATTATAAACACCAGGAAATGCTGAACAGCTCAAAACTCTTTTCTCAAGAAAAGAGGAGGCTGAGAGACAGCCTTTTACAAGTAGGAAGCTTTGTGTTTTTGTGTTCAGAGATTTGATGTGGGGATCATTGGGTCTGGAGCATGGTTCAATGCCCCAGGTCATCAAAGTTGCTACCTAAATGTGCATCTTTCTTTCTGTCTATCTATCTGAGTTAACAATCAGGTGGACAGGTCAGTATCTGAGTGTTTTCCCAAATCCCTGATTGAATCTTCCTCCCCCACAATCTCAGGTGCCTCACCACTCACTGGGTCATGGAGAAACTCTGCCGTTACAATGAGAACTGTCTTTGCTGTCGCCTCTTCTCGTGCTTCTGCCTAATCCCCATTTCCCATTATTAAATCCCAGCTGCCTATAGCCCACCCACATGGGCATGTTGAAGAGCATGACAGGAGATTGGATTGAAACCGAGAGTTCAATAGCCAGAATGAAATAGGAAGAAGGAAATAAACCGGGTTTGTGGATCCCAGGGGATACAGACTCCAGGTTGGGTCCTTTGTGGGCATTCCCGCAGTAATACGAGACAACATTCCATGATGAGAGTTAAACCCGGATGGCAGGAGAGGGAGCCACTGAACATTAGCAGGTTTAGCTCAAACACAGGTTTGTTCAGTCAGTAACAGTGTGTTAGACATGGAAGTGAAGTGAGCAGTGAGGGGAAATGTTGCCGAAAGCTGCAGATGGGCAAATTTCATTGGAACAGGAGGAGGCTATTCAACCCCTCAACCCTGCTCTGCCATTCAATAGATCATGGCTGATTTCTGGCCTAACTTGCAATGTTCAAAACTCTCCAAACTCATCAATAAACTCCTCTGCAACAGACAAGATCAACATTGAAAAACTAACGATCTGCAAATGCTGGTAAATCAGACACAAAAACAGAAATTGCTGGAGAAATTCAGCAGATTTGGTAGCATCTGTGTAGAGTGAACCTTTGGGGTCAGGTGACCAGCTGCAGCTGACCATTCTTCCTTTTCTGTAACACTATCTGGAACAGGTTGTCTGTGAGAGGGGGATGAGATTGTCAATAACAACTGAGCAAACAGGAGGGCATGCTCAATTAGAATAAAACCCATTTTGGAAAAAGTGAGGACTGCAAATGCTGGAGATCAGAGCTGAAAATGTGTTGCTGGAAAAGCACAGCAGGTCAGGCAGCATCCAAGGAGCAGGAGAATCGACGTTTCGGGCATGAGCCCTTCTTCAGGAATGAAGAAGGGCTCATGCCCGAAACGTCGATTCTCCTGTTCCTTGGATGCTGCCTGACCTGCTGCGCTTTTCCAGCAACACATTTTCAGCGCTAAAACCCATTTTGGTCTTGCACTTTTAATTCAACTGCAAACATTATTCATTACCATTTCCAAAATAGGATAATAGATCATAAATCAACTCTTAATGTCACTGAGTCTAGGAAACTGTTACTTCTGACCTGGTCCAGCCGGCATGTGAATCCAGACCCTGAATAATGGGGTTGCCTCTGAACCATCTTCTGTGCAGTTAGAATGGATGACAAATGCTGCCCCAGGAAGTGATGCCATGATCCCATGAACAAACAAAATAAATCCGATCACTGTGGTTACCTGTGAACTCGCCGGTGTTTCATCAAGCTGGATATCTGAGTGAATTTCTTCCCACACTGAGAGCAGGTGAATGGCCTCTCCCTGTTGTGTATTCACTGGAGTACAGTGAGGCTGAATAATGTCCTGAACCCAATCCCAGAATGAGAGCACCTGAATGGTCTCGCACTGCTCTCCTGTGACCGGGAGAGATGTAGACACTATCCCAGGGTATGGTGGGTAAAGATATCTCCAAAAGGGATCTAGTGAGAGTAGATCAAGACAAACTGTTCACATGCATGAAAGAATCAATAATGAGGAGGCACCGCTGTAAAGGGATTGACAAAAGAAGCACATGGGACATGAGACAAAATGTTTTCATGCAGAGAAAGTTTATGGTCAGGAATGCACTACCAAAGAGTGTGGTGGAGTCAGGTACAATGAAGAGGATAGAATTGAACAGTCATTGGAAGAGGATGAATGGGAAGGTTTATGGGGTAAAGGCAGAAGAATAGCATTCAGTGAGGTGATCCTTTGGAGAACTGATAAGCCAATCAGCCTCCTTTTGCACAGTAATAATTCTGTGAACAATTAATTCTGAGCCCTCTAAGGAAATATCAGGGCAGGGTTTGCAAAGAGGTCAGATTGAATGAGGGTCTTGGTGAACAAAAGTGAGACACAGATACAGAGAGGTTTTGGGATGGATTGAATCAAATGTTATCAATTTGCACAGCCACCAACATTACAGCAGTTACAAACAGGGGTGATCAAGAGCATGGAATAAGAGCAGCAACTAAATCCTAAAAATTTATGCAGCTGAAGGGGGTGCTGGGTAAAGATAACACCGTTAGCGCTTATTTCATTCCAGACACACCAGCCAGGGAGCACATCCTTGCTGTATTTATCCCATCGAGCTCCTGAAGAATTTTGTTCATTTCAAGTGTTTCATTTTAGATACTCCAGAGAAGACAGTTTCATGCTCTGCAATCTCTCCTGCCAGGGCAATGCTGCTGTTAGAATTCAATTCACTGCGGCATGTTACTGGCTGCTTCATGGACTGGAACTGGCAATTGAGACTGTAAGGTTACTGTATAAAATATCTTCAATTGTATTGCCAGATTGCCGGACACATGAGCGGCTTTAAGAAAAATGACAACTTACGGGCATTGAGTGTCCATTGTGGGGGCATCCTGTTTAGATAAAATCTATTGATAATTGTTAGAATTGACTTGCACTGGCTCCGGTGAAGTGGTCGGAGCATTATGACTGTCATCGGAGCTGGCAACAAACTTCCCATGGATTAGAACTCGTACATGATAGAATAGGTGTGGGTCCTTCTTGTAAAGTTATTCAAAATGGTCCTAATTTACTTTCAGAAACAAGTGAGAGAAAGGCACATTACTGAGGTCATTGCATTAGTCCAAAATTAGAAATTCAGGAGAACTGAAGGGAGAGCTGGTGTTTTTTTTTACTTTTTTTTTACAGAGAGAAAGTTCCACATGGGAAACTCAGCTTTAACATCACATCAACTGCAGAGTCGTCCAATTCCGCAGGTCCTGATCCTTATCGGTAATATGGAAAGGGAAAGCAGCATGCCTAGCCCAGAGAAATAATTCCTCTGCTCTGCATGCAGTTGAATATTTAACCGGTCATGTGATTTGCGAAGACACCAATGGGACGGGACCAGGGCTAGGGTATGTAAATGTGGGGACTGTGGGAAGGAATTCGCTTACCCCTCCCAGCAGGACACACACTGACACAGTCACACTGGGGAGAGGCCATTCACCTGCCCCACGTATGGGAAGGGATTTACTCAATCTTACAATCTGCTGAGGCACCAGAGAGGGCACAGAGGATATCGACCCTTCACCTGCTCCATGTGTGAGAAATAATTCATTCAAATCTCTCACCTGCAGAGACATCGGTGCATTCCCACTGGGGAGAGGCCATTCACCTGCTCAGTGTGTGGTAAAGGATACACTAGGTCCTCTGAAATGCTGAAACACCGAGCTCACTCTGGGGAAAGGCCATTCACTTTCTCACAGTGTGGGGAGACATTCATTCAAATGCACTACCTGCAGTGACCCCAGAGAGCTCACTCTGGGGAAAGGCCATTCACTTGCTCCCAGCGTGTGGAGAGAGATTCACTCAAATGCATCACCCCCCGAGACACCACTGAGCCCACACGGGACAGGCCATTCAGATGATCAGTGTGTGAGAGGGGATTCAGTGATTCATCCCACCCCCTGAGACCCCAGCGAGCCCACACAGGGGAGAGGCCATTCAGATGCTCAGTGTGGAAGAGAGGATTCAATTATTCATCCTGTCCCCTGAGACCCCAGCGCGTTCACACTGGGTAGGATCGTCACTGCGTGACAAGGGATTTGCTGAGTCTTCAACACGACTGAGAGCCCAGTGAGTGGACACAGGGAAGTGGTCATCCACCTGCTCCGTGTGGGGTAGAGTTCACACATCACTGCAGGACTCTGATTCTGATGTTACTGTCCATCAGAGTCAGGACTGGACTGTGTTCATGATGACACTGTTGGAGTATTGATGTTGTGGTTGTTAATCACATTAACTGGGCTGGAGTTGACTGAAGTTATATTGCCACTTTCTGAACTTTGAGATGTCTATCTGGGCAGTGAGTCTCCACAAACAGCAATGTGACAATGAGAAGGGGCCATCTATTTTGATTTAAATTGTGATTGTAGCACTGCTGCTTCACAACATCAGGTATAAGGTCGGAGTCCAGCGTTGGCCAACGGCCTGTGTGGAGTTCGCACATTCTCCCCATGATAGTGTGGGTCCCCTCCCGGTCCCTGGTTTCCTCCCACAGACTAAAGATGTGCAGGTTAGGTGGATCGGTCGTGCTAAATTGCCCACAGTGTCGAGGATTGTGTAGACTAGTGGATCAGCCATGGGAAATGCAGTGTTACTCTGGATTGCTCTGGGTGGGATGCTCTTCGGATGGTTGGTGGGATTTGATGGGCCAATGCTCTCCTTCCACACTGTAGGGATTCTACTCTATGATTGAGGATAAAGGCTACACAGCAGGGTGTCCTTGGAGAAGGAGCATGTGGTGTGTATCAGTGCTCTTGATGCCTTTAGATAGAGGTGGGCACCCCTTTATCTCCAGCGCTGCCCCCTCACCCCCAACTCTACTTTGATTACGTCCTTTCCCACTCTGCCACTTGTAGTGGTTTGCTTTGCCCATAATGGGCTTTGTTTATAAATATTCAATTGGTTATTCAGGTGGTTTACTGCTATAATGGCGAAATGATGATTTTGATGGTGGGAAGGTTGCTGTGATAACACTTCTGGGTCGGAGAAATGGGGAAAAAAGAAAACTCCACAGCTCACACAACGAGAACTGAAAAGCAGTTAAATCAAACCAAAGGTTCCGACGGGGGGGGAATATCTCCTGGAGTTTGAGAAACTGGAAAGTGATGGTGTCCGGGAGTCGTCGGGATTTTGTTTTATACGGCGTTGAAATTTTAAAACTGTTATATTCAGATCGTTTTGTTTCTTTTCTTTTTGTTTCATTTATCGTGGAATAAACTCGTACATGTTTTAAAACCAAATTTACAAACTTTGCATTAAAGACAAATGTTAAACAAAGTCCATCAAACCATCCCTCACTGAAAACTGATGTGGAAGTGCAATCTCCTGGAGAGTCCCTGTCCTGCCCACTCCTTCCTACCCGGGTTCCATGGTTACATACAGACCTGGGAGATAGGGGCAGGAGGGGGGCTTTCGGCTTTTCAATCCTGCGCCACCATTCAATGGGAAACAGCTGACCATCCAGCTCAGTCTCCTGTTCCTGCTGTGCTCCAATCCCCTTTGATGCCTTTACCTTTAAGAACTATATCTAAGTCCTCCTTTAGCTTCATTGCCTTTTGTTCCAGTGCCGTTGCGGTGTTACTGTGTGGGTGTAGGCAGGGGTAATGTGATGCATGCACTCATCATCCATCATCATCCTGCAGTAACAATCAGGTTTCAGTAAATAGAGATAGAAACCATTTCCAGGATATGGGCATCACTGGCTCAGCCAGCATTTATTCCCCATCTCTAGTTACCCTTGACAAGATGGTAGTGAACTGCTGTCTCGAACCATTTGCAGTTCATTTGGCGCAGATAGACCGACAATGCTGTGAGGGAGAGTGTTGCAGGATTTTGGCCGATTGACTCTCAGTCTTTGGTTCGTCAAATGCTGGTTAACTTAATCACGGTCTGCACATGATTTTGAGATTTCAGTCTGTGAATCTTCACAATCTAGCACCCTATATAAAGGAATATGTACAGGTTAGAAATTCAGAACAGGCAATTTTAGTTTCTCTGGAATATCTTTTTCCCAGTCTTTCCCTAAAGTTGTAACCCTGCAGCCCACTTACTCTCTCCCTCCATTCTGACTCTGCTACCCCCTAATGTACACCCTCCACATTCTCATGGAGTAACTGATAAACAGAACCATGCCACCACTTCCCGTCCCTGGTTAGACTCTGCACCCTTTCTGGGTTCACTTCCTTTCCCTTCAGTTGCTGCAAGTCAATAATGTAACAGCAGAATGAAACAAAAGGAAACAGACAGGGAGGTGGCAGATCCTGGACAGAAGAGGAACCTTCAGTCTGGGAGAATGGGTTAGATCCTCCTTGGTTTCCCATTGGTCGATTCCCAGCATTATGAGGCATTGGGGATGGAACTTGGTCCCACGTGGGTGTGGTGACACCTTAATTCCCCGGCAGATCAATACTAAAAGCTGATATGTTACTCCTCCAGCCAATCACAGTGTGAAGTACTTTCCGCTAGGTACCCCAAAGCACATGCTCCAAAGCCCACCCACATTCTGTACATGGACAGTGCCGGGTTTCCCCACTCACGTGTGGTCCCTGCCTCAGGGATTGTGGGAGTTGTAGTCCCCAGGAAGCTACTTGAGCCCTGTCTCTGGAAAGTGAATGAAAAGTGTGGGCTGGAGGGTGTTGTCGAATGAAAAGTGTGGGCTGGAGGGTGTTGTCTATCAAATCCCCATTCACACACACAGGACATATGGGCTGTCATTGGGTTTCACTGAGACATTCGTTTCCACGACCTGATTTCTGACGTGAGGAATATAGATTCAGCAAATTGGGTGATAGAGAGGTTAATAAGGAGGAGCAGAGTTTAAGCAGAGGTAGCTGAGTGGTTAGCACTGCTGCCTCACAGCGTTAGCGATCTGGGTTTGATTCCAGCCTTAGGCGACTGTGTGGAGTTTACACATTCCCCCCCATGTCTGTACGAGTTTCCAACCGTGCTCCAGTTTCCTCCCATAGCCCAAATATGTGCAGATTAGGTGGATTGCCCATGTTAAATTGCCCAGTTTCCATGCATGTGCTGTTTAGGCAATTAGCCACGGGAAATGCAGGGTTACAGGGAATGGGTGGGTCTGAATGGGAGGCTCATCATAGGGTTGGTGTGGACTCTGCACTATAAGAACTCTATTGTATTCTCATGAAGGAGAATGTACCTAACTCAATGTGTTGTGAATCTGTGGAATTCCCTATTCAAAATGCGGTGGATGCCAGAACAATGAGCAAATTTAATGAAGAGATACAGATTTTTAATTTTCAATGAGTTGAAGGGTGAGATAGAGCAGGCGGGAAAATCCAGCTGAGACCGAGGTGAGCTCAGTCATCATGGTATTAAATGGTGGAGCTGGTTCAAAGGGCTGCATTCCCTCTCCTGTGCCCAGTGCTTATCTTCTTACGTTAATAACTGGAAAGCTGAATCCAAAAATCACCACCTTCGCCAAAGGAGATTTTCGGGAAAAGTAGGATAGTCAGGGGGATTAGCATTTCAAACTTAGAAGATGAGGAAGCGTGTAGGAGATAATGATTTTGCAATTTTAAACTGAGGGGAGACAGTGATTTATGGTTTTTGATTGTGTAGTAAATTCACACCGTCCAGAATACTCTGTTGTGAATATCTATCCTGTACTTTATTACAAAGCCAAGGTCTTTGACAATGAAAACCAAAACACCCAGGTAACATCATCTCACCTCGTAATCTGATAAAAGACTTGTGATAAGTATGGTCAAATTTAGAATACAGTTGGAAAGCGGGAAGATTAAATCCAATACAGATTCTGTGCTTAAACAAAGGAGACTACAATAAGATGAGACAGGAGTTGGCTAATGTAGACTGGTAGCAAAGACTTTACGGTGGGACAGTTGACGGACAGTGGAGAAATATCAAAGAATTTTTTCAAACTGCTCAGCAAAAGTATATATTAGTGAAAAGGAAGGACTGTAGGAAAAGGAGTAATCTGCCATTGATGGCTAAGGAAATAAGGGAGTCTATGAAATTGAAATAGAAAGCATACAAATTGGCAAAGACCAAGGAGAAACTAGGAGATGAGAAAAACTTTAAAGATCAACAGAAAGCTAGATGGGATTGGGGGAGAAAAGTGATGAGTAGCTATCCCCAGGGACAGAATAGCAGTTTACACTGCGAGAGGGGAACCTATTGTGTGGGGAACATATGGCCTCTGTAATTGTTGAAGCACTTAACCGTTACCATAGAGATAATCCTGATCAAGTTAAAAATCACAGCACACTCCAAAAGCTTGTACTTCTAAATAAACCTGTTGGACTATAACCTGGTGATGTGTGGTTTTTAACTTTGTCCACCCCGTTCCAACACCGGCTCTTTCACATCAGAATCCTGACAGACAGCCCCACTGAAACTGAAGCGCCTGTCAGATACCTGACTGAGCCACAGGGGCGTGGGGGAGGGGTTTTGTGGTTTAACCAATCAGTGCTGGGCTGAACTCAACTTTTAAACTGCCATTGCCGTGGAGATAATACTGAGAGACAGCGTCCATTCAAAACCACAAACCACAAAGGTATAAGAATGGGAGCGGCACATCGGACAGGCGGGGAGTTACCTGATGCTGCCTGGAGGTGTTCTGCATGTACACTATCCAGGTAACTGCCATGTCTCATTAATAAAGACTCAAAGAAGACCTCTCAGAGTTCTGTGCCCAGTTATTCCTATCCAGCAGGGTTCAGGAAGTCTTCACAGCAGTCAGTCTTCACAGTGGAGAACACGAAGAACATGCCAGTAAATGATAAGGAAACTGAGGAAGGTGAGGAACAAGAAACAACCATTATCACGAAAGTGTTAGAGCTGGGCAAGTTAATGGAGCTAAAGGTAGATAAGACTCGTCGCTCAGATGGAATACATCCCAGGTTGCTACCAGAGATAGCGGGAGAAATAGTAAATATACTTAGAGTCAGAGTCCTACAGCAGAGACAGGCCTTTGGCCCAAACTGGCCAATACTGACTAGAATGTCCATCCACGCTAACCCCATTTCCCTGCACTTGACCCATCTGCTTCTGACCCTTTCCTATCCATGTATTTGTCCAAATGTCTTTTACATGTTGTTAATGTACCCACCTCAAGCACTTCCACTGGCAGCTCAGTCCATATACATACCACCCTCTGTGTAAAACATGTGCCCCTCAGGTTCCCTTTCATAATTTCTCCTCTAACCTTAAACTGATGCCCTCCACTCCTTGATTCCCTGGGAAAAAGACTGAATGCATTCACCTTACCCAGGCCTCTCATGGTCTTATACACTTCCAGAAAACATTCTCCCTCTGTTTCCTCTGCTCTAAACAAAAAAAAAAATCCTCGCTTGTCCAACCTCTCCCTTTAACTCAGACCCCTGAGCCCTGGCAAAAATTCTTGTAAATTTCTTCTGCACTTTTTCCAGTTTAATAACTGAAACCTACACTGCACTCATCACATTTCCAGTGTTTCCCCACGGCGCTGGAACTGACGTGACAACGCCAATGGATTACAAGCCACGATCGATAATCAACTCCTTTACAACAATCCCGTTTTCATAGCATTTTCCATACTGCAGGCATCCTTGTGTGTTTCTGGTTGCATGATTAATTAAAACTTTGTCCTCATACAAAACAAATCTGTAGCTTAATCGTTCCTGGGAAATGTGCCATGTTTTTTCAGACTTTTAACAACAAATGAACTCTTTCTCCACAGTCACCACGCTAACATGGACTTGGCTGTGTCTCAGTACTTTTTCCAGACACACTGACATTTGAAATATTCGTCCATGGACAGAATACACACCTTTCCTTCCACATGAAAAGGCCAAATGATATTCAGATCGGCACGGATCAAGTAACTATCAAAACTGAACAGGAAGTTCAATTTGAATTTCTCATCCACAAATCCGCCTTTTCAGAACCCTACAACTGAGAAGACAAGTCACCACCGTTAACACAGGATGGAAATTCATAAGACAGTGATAGTATTAAATTGTAGTTTCTTTGTTCCCCCAAAGCTTTAAATCTCAGTCTCACAATTGCTCTCTTCTGTGAACTGAAATCCAAACCAATCTCCTCACCATTTTTCCTCCACACCCAGTTCTCAGACACTCTCTCTTCTCTTTGAAAGCAGCTTCCTAGCTCCTGCCTGCAGACTAAGAACCAAAAAAAGGTTTCCTCCCACAATCCAAAGATGTGCAGGTCAGATGCATTGGCCATGCTAAATTGCCCATAGCGTTAGGTATATTAGTCAGAGGGAAATGGGTCTGGGTGGGTTACTCTTCCGACGGTCGGTGTGGACTGGTTGGGCTGAAGGGCCTGTTTCCACACTGTAGGAAATCTAATCTAATCAAATCAATGAGTCTGACTCGGAGCCTCCTGGATGTTGGTGAATCCTCCCCCCATCTCCCAGGCTTCCTTCCTGGTCAGAACCAAACTGATTTTTTCCCCCAATCTGGAACATTTTATTTATTTCCCCCACACGGACCCTCTGATGAGAACCATCCTGCAAACACTGACCAAATCATATCTGATTGAACTAAGATGAACCAAATTAGAACTTTAATTGCAGGCCCATCTGTGTTGTTTTCCATAACATTCCTGAATATTCACACGAGTTCTGATAACTTTCTGCAAAATGCTCCCCCCACTGATAGCCGACTACTTGTCACGATATCAGGGCAGGGGCCATTTCCCTGAGTTCTGTTCCCAGAGGGAGGAAACTGCCAATGACAGATTAACCCCACACACGCACAGCCTCCCTCCTGGCCCTGACCAGCCCTGCACATACACCAACAATTGCCCAGCACTGTGCCCGTGCACTGGTCTCCCCTCCTACAGCACATGCTCCAGATCACACAGAAGCTGGGTGATTGACAGCAGCCGCTGCCCAATAGGGTGGAGGGGGCAGGGCTGGAGATTGTAAACAATGAATGAACGTGGAGGACACTGGGGGATGGACAGGTCAGTGACGGACAGGAGCAGTGCAGCAGTAGGAGGGAACCCTGGACAAAGTGAGCAATGGGAGAGTCTGACAGGAGAGAAACTACAGGAAAGTTCTGTTGAGGCTCAGGCGGGGACAGCTGGGAGACAGTATGGCCTGGCGGCTTGGTCATGTTTTCCAATCACCCTTTTCAAAGATGCTGTTACTCAACTCTGAGCCCGATCCTCCTGGTTCAGAGGAAAGGACACTACCATCATTTTCTGGTGAGCTAGTGGAAAGAAGGGAAGATTTTCTCAATCTCTCTTACATGAAAACTCCATGAGCTCCTCCCACTTACTGTCTATGGTGGGGATGGAGACAGAGCAGATGGGAGCGGGGTTCTGGATATAGGGACTGCCTTTCAAATGGAACTTACCTGTGTGGGTGATATCAACAAGACTCAATACACAGTCACTAACACAAACCTGATGTACTTGAACTTTATCCAGAATATTAACAGTCATAACTGGGTGACACAGATCCCAATGTACAGAGTTAAGTCCTGGATATTAATAATGGCTTTGTGTATGAGAAATCACGTCACATGTACTTGAGTCAATTTTTTTTTGAAGTAACAAAGAGGATTCATGAGGGCAAAGCAGTGGAAACGATCTACATGGACTTCAGTAAGGCGTTCAACAAGGTTCCCCATGGGAGACAGATTAGCAAGTTTAGATCTCATGGAATAGAGAGAGCACTAGCCATTTGGATACAAAACTGGCTCAAAGGTAGAAGACAGAGGATGGTGGTGGAAGGTTGCTTTTCAGATTGGAGACCTGTGACTAGTGGGGTGTCACAAAGTATCAGTGCTGGATCCACTAATTTTCATAATTTATATCAATGATATGGATGTGAATATAGGAAGTATTGTTAGTAAGACGACACCAAAATTGGAGGTGTAGTGGACAGTGAAGAGGATTACCTCAGATTATAACAGGATCTTGATCAGATGGTTGAATGTGCTGAGGACTGGCAGATGGAGTTTAATTTAGATAAATGTGAGGTGCTGCATTTTGGGAAAGCAAATATTAGCAGGATGTATACACTTAATGGTGAGGACCTTGGGAGTGCTGCTGAACAAAGAGACCTTGGAGTGCAGATTCATAGCTCCTTGAAAGTAGAGTCGCAGGTAGATAGGATAGCGAAGAAGGGGTTTAGTATGCTTTGGTCAGAGTACTGAGTATCGGAGTTGGGAGGTCATATTGCGGCTGTACAGGACATTGGTTAGGTAACTCTTGGAATATTGCGTGCAATTCTGGTCTCCTTCCTATCAAAATAATATTGTGAAAGTTGAAAGTGGCCAGAATAGTATTAGAAGCACATTGCCAGGGTTGGAGGATTTGAGCTACAGGTAGAGGCTGAATACACTGTTTTCCCAGGAGCGTCAGATGCTGATAGGTGACCTTATAGAGGTTTATAAAATCAGGATGGGCATGGATAGGGGAAATACACAAGGTCTTTTCCCTGCGGTGGGGAGGAGCCAGAAGGGGGAGACCGAGAGCGGAGGGTGACGGTTATTTTGTAGAGCTACAACACAACCCTGTTCCTGTTTTCTCCCCATTCCCTTCAATCCCTCTGAAGGGCTCAGAACAAGTGCACAGGCCCTGAAAGGTAGAGCTTCAGGGTGATTAAGTGCTGAAGGTTGCATTTGGGACACTGACCTTTATTGGTCTGTGCACTTATCAATAAATGGACCTAGGTTCAATTCCACTGTCCTGGATTCATGTCTGTGGCCACAGACGCGCCTGTCTCTGACATTGACTACTGCATCCCCTGTCACTACAGCTCTGCCATTCTCCTTCCTCCAGTTCTGTGCAGCGGAGCTATCTGTGGTGTCATGAACCTGGCTATTGCTGACTTCCCCTGAGAGTCCACTCCACCTGATCCCCGCTTGTAGAATCCCAAGCGGTGCACAATATCTGTTTGAGAAGGGGAATGATCACTGGGGAGTCCTGCACTTCCTTCCTGAGCCTTTTACTTGATCTGATGGCCACTCATTCCCTTTCTGCCTGTGTAACCCTAACCTGCAGTGTGACTAACTCACTAAACGTGCTGTCCATAACATTCTCATTATCGCAGATTCTCAACAGTGATTCCACTCTCAGCTCCAGGTCAGAAAAGCAGTTTCCCAGTAGTTTCAGATGGGCACTCTTCCTGCACACATAGCCATCACGGACACTGGAAGCGTCCCTTATTTCCCACATTGTATAAGAGGAGCACACCACGGGTCGGAGGGCTCCTGTCACAACGTCTCTCTAGTTTCAGCCAGATACTCCCATTCAGATAATTGAAATGAGCTAGTAACCTTCCTTCACTTCAAACATTTCCATTATAACCAAAAGCCCCGATCTTTACTTAAGCTGACATTTTACACTTTAAAAACTGTTAATAAAAACTCAGCAGGTATCGCTTACAACCTGGCAGTTCCCTTTGGGAACATGTGAATTTCTGAACGGCCTGAACTAAAACTGAAGCTGAGGTTCACCTTCTCCCTGTCTCCCCTCGCTCTGTTTATACCCAACTCCAAAACACTCATTGAGCCAAGCAGCCCTCACAGTGCAGCCCAGTCATTTTCATTGTCTGCTCATACCGACACTGCCCTCAGCCTTCTGTACTGTTCCAATGCATCTCAATGGGAACAGCATCTCATCTTTTAATTCAGCCCTTTGTAACCCCAGAGTCAACATGGACTTCAGCAGTTTCTGAATGAACAGACAGTTGTCGGAACCTGGAACATTTCACCTGAAATGGTGCTGGAATTTGACTCCACAAGGAATTTTCATGAGAAGTTTGCAGGGAATTGAAAATAAGGGGTTTACAGGTTAACATCATGAAGTGGGTGATTGGGTCTAAATCTGACAGTTCCTATAAAGAGATGAGGTGTAATTTGGATAAATCTGTGCTCCCTCTCAGGCCAATACCTCCTTCCACAGCTGCAGGGCCAGAATTGAGCACAAACCGCAAGGGTGATCCAACATCTTTGAACATCTTTCCGCTTTTTGCTTGAAAAAAAAGATACTTTCCCACAGAGAGAACAGACACACCTTTCTCCTTCCACAGTTAAATGTCAATGGTATTCAGATCCTGATGACACTGCTGACGATAGAAAATTGGTTTTGAGATCCCTGTCTCAATTATTCTCAATTAATATCCTATAAAATGAATTCACAAAACAAAACTCACAGTCAGGGCAGGCTGAACCGTAAAGACAAATATTTCTCTTGGTATGTGTTTGATGTGTAAATGCTCCTCTTCAAAACGCCCGCCTCCACCCAGGAAGAGGACATGTCCATGCCCCAAATAAAGATGGCGGCCATAACCCAGGACCTAGCACCGCCTGAGGGCCACAGCCATTTTCCCATTTGCTGTAACCGTGGAACCAAGAGTTTCTAATTCAGGCCTAACTACCTGTACAGGGTGTAATTAAACCCTCCCAGTCTAAACTGGATCCAACTCCCCTTTCCAGTTTCCTCCTCCTGCACACACCAAGGGACATTCTAGGTCCAGTGACCCTTCCTCAGAACCGACAACAGCTGGGAAAATTAGAATCCCCACAGTGTGGTAACAGGACATTCGGCCCAACAAGTCCACACCCACCCTCTGAAGCGTTTCTCAACCAAACCCATTCCCCGACCCTATTATTCTACATTTCCCCTGACTAATGCACCTAACCTATACATCCCTGAGCACTACGGGAAATTTCGTTGGGCCAATTCACCGAACCTGCATATCTTTGGATTGCAGGAGATAGGGGTTAAAGAGTCAATAATAGGTGGGGATGGAGCCCAAAAGAGACAGTAACATTTGGAAAGACAAAGGAGTGGATAACAATCTGGCTGGGAGGGTGCAGAGCTGTTAATGGAGGGGACAGGAACCTGTGTCGGGCAGCATCTCAGTGGAGGTGCTGGAAATGGCAGCTGATGATCTACGTTCTGCTGCAAAACCGACCCTGAGCTTCCAGTTGTCTGTCACTTTAACACACGAGCCTGTTGCCTGGCCAACATCTCTGTCTCATGCTTACTGCAGTGTTCCAGTGAAGCTTGGTGCAAGCTGGCAGAACACTCCAGAACATACCAAAATGCCCTGTATTTCAAGGACTGCAATTTCCCCTCCCATGGGGTCAGCAATATTCTCCAGCGTATCTCCACCACTTGCCTCACCTCTGCCAGTGAACCACACCTCTCCAACTGCAGCAAGTATAGAATCCCCCAGTTCTCATCTTCCACCCAGATACAATGCGTCATCCTCTGCCATTTCCATATATTAACATAGAAATCATTGATATAAATGATGAAAAGCAGTGGACCCAGCATCAATCCTTACACCATATTGCTCATCACAGGCCTCCAATCCGAAAAGCACTACCTTCCGTCTCCAACCTTCCAGCCAATTTGTTTCCAAATAGCTGGTTCTCTCTGCATCCCATGGTGTCTAACTTGCTAAATGTGGAACCTTTTTGAATGTCTTTTTGAAGTCCAAGTTAGTGATTTATGTACAAAGCCATGCTGACTATCCCTAATCACTTCATGCCTTTCCAATTACATATAAACCTATCCTTCAGAATTCCTTCCAACAAATTGTCTGCCACAAACTTCAGACTCACCAGTGTATTGTTCCCTGGTATTTCCTCATCACCTTTCTCAAATAATGGCGCCTGTCTTGCAACACCTCACCTGTGGCTATCGGTGATAGAAATATCTCAGCGAGGGGCCCGGCAATCACTTCTCTAATTTCCCACAAAGATTTGGGGTATACCTGATCAGGCCCCACAGATTTAATCAGCATTATGTATAAGACATCCAGTACAACCTCCTCTGTAATATGGACAGTTGTCAAGTTATCACTATTTATTTCTCCAAAGTCTCTAGCTTCCATATCCTCTTTCAGTAAAAGCTGACATGAAATCCTCGAGACCCATGATGGAATGCATCCCAGGGGACTAAACGAGATGGTGAAGGGTCTATTGTACTTCCTTGCTAGAGGGATGGTTATGCTGCAGCTGTACAGGGTGCTGGTGAGGCCACACCTGGAGTACTGTGTACAGGTTTGATCGCCTTACTTCAGCAAGAATGTACTGACACTGGAGGGGGTGCAGAGGAGGGTCACTAGTTTGAGTCGGGAGTGGAGAATGTTGGTGTATGTGGAGAGATTGAATAGACTGGGATTATACTTGTTGGAATTTAGAAGAATGGGAGGTTGTATTGGAAAAACTAAAATTAAGAAGGGAATAGATAAGATAGAAGCAGGGAGGTTATTTCCACCTTGGGGGGGGGGGGGGGGGGGGGTCAACCTCGAGAGTATAGCGTCAAAGTAAGGGGGTATCTGATTTAGGACAGAGTTCAGGAGCAACTTCTTCAGCAAAAGGGTTATGAATCTGTGGAATTCCCTGCTGAGTGTAGCAGTTGATGTTATCAATTTGAATGTCTTTAAGGCAAAAGGTAGATTTGTGAACAGGAAAGGAATTAAGGGTTATGGTGAGAGAGCAGGAAAGTGGTGCTGAGGCCATGATAAGCTCAGCCCTGACCTTATTGAATGGCAGTGCAGGCTTGAGGGGCCAGATGGCCTACTCCTGCTCCTATTCCTTCTGTTCTTATGTTCCCACTTTCCAGCCGTCCCTTTACCTGGGGGGTTGCAAAGAAATATTGAAAGTTCTTGCCTTGTACCGTGAAAATTAACCTTTGTCCAATTTTGAACAACAACTTTTAGATCTGGTCTATTATTTTCTGAAACTATTTTAAAACTAGTAGAATTATCGTCAGAGAATTACCAAGTGTGGAAGCAGGCCATTCGGCCCATCACATCCACACTAACCCTCAGAGTCTCCTGTCTTAGCCCTGTAACGGTGCATTTCCCATGACCAATCCCCCTAGCCTGCTCATCCCTGAACACTGTAGGCAATTTCGCATGGCCAATCCACCCAACCTTCACATCCCTGAACAATATGAGCAATTCAGCCTGGATTATCCCACCCAACCTGCACATCTCTGGACTGTGGGAGGAAACCAGAGCACCCGGATGAAACCCACACAGACAACCTCAATAAGGTGATCATCCTGTTCCTATTTCCCAGTTCCACCCAAGTAAGTTCACCGGGCGAACTCCCATGAATATCCTCCCTAAACACAACAATAATGTTATCCCGAATCAAAAACACCATTCCACCTTCTCTCTTAATCCCCCTTTCTATCCTTCCTCTTACATCTATTCCCTGGAACATTAAGCTACCTGTCCTTTCCAACCTAAAACACGTTTCTGTGATACCCACTATATCCCAGTCCCATGTTCAAAACCATATCTTAAGCTCATCTGCTTTCCCTGTAAAACCACTTGCATTGAAATAATTGCAGTGGAGTGCTATCAAAAGGACAGTCTGATGGGCAGAGGGGATGGGATGGCCCTGTTGGTGAGGGATGACGTTCAGCCCTTTGCGAAGGGGGAGACACAGAGTCAGGAGATGTAGAGTCAGACTGGAGGGTGGCTAATGTTGTCCCACTTTTCAAGAAAGTTGGGAGAGAGAAAGCAAGGAATTATAGACCAGTTAGCCTGAGGTCAGTGGTGAGAAAGATGCTGGAGTCAATTATAAAAAATGAAATTATGGCTCATTTGGAAGCGGTAATAGGATTCGTCAGAGTCAGCATGGATTTACAAAGGGGAATATACTGACTTGGATTGAAAATTGGCTGGCTGACAGGAAGCAAAGAGTAGTGATACACGCTTCCTTTCGGAATGGCAGGCAGTGACTAGTGGGGTACGACAAGGTTCGGTGCTGGGACCGCAGCTGTTTACAGTAAACATTAATAATATAGATGAACTTATTAAAAGTAATATTAGCAAATTTGCTGATGACACAAAGCTGGGTGGCAGGGTGAAATGTGAGGAGGATGTTATGAGAATACAGGTTAACTTGGATAGGCTAGGTGAGTGGACGGATGCATAGCAGATGCAGCTTAATGTGGATAAATGTATGGTTATCCACTTTGGAAGCAAGAACAGGAAGGCAGATTACTATCTAAAAGGAGTCAAGTTTGGTTAAGGGGAAGTACAACGAGATCTAGGTGTTCTTGTACATCAGTCAATGAAAGCAATCATGCAGGTACAGCAGGTAGTGAAGAAATCTCGCTGCATGCTGGCCTTCATAACAAGAGGAATTGAGTATAGGAGCAAAGAGGTCCTTCTGCAGCTGTACAGGGCCCTGGTAAGACCATACCTGGAGTATTGTGTGCAGTCTTTGTCTCCACATTTGAGGAAGAACATTGTGGCTATTGAGGGAGTGTAGGGTAGGTTCATGAGGTCAATTCCCGGAATGGCGGAATGATCATATGTTGAAAGATTGGAGCGACTGAGCTTGTATACACAAGAGTTTAAAAGAATGAGAGAGGATCTGATAGAGACCGACAAGATTATTAAAGGGTTGGACACTCTGGAGGCAGGAAGCATGTTTCCACGGATGGGTGAGGCCAGAACCAGAGGACACAGTTTAAAAATAAGGGAGAGGCCATTTAGAACAGAGTTGAGGAGAAACGTCTTCACCCAGAGAGTAGTGGACACAGGGAGTGCACTGCCCCAGAAGGCAGTGGAGGCCAAGTCTCTGGATACTTTCAAGGAAGAGATGGATAGAGCTGTTAAAGATAATGGAATCAAGTGTTACGGAGATAAGGCAGGAACAGGATAGTGATTGTGGACGATCAGCCATGATCATAATGAATGGTGGTGCTGACTCAAAGGGCAGAATGGCCTATTCCTGCACCTATTGTCTATTGTACCTTGTCAGTCCGACCTCATTCTGTGCCTTGCCCTTGCCTGTCTAACTTCTAAACTATACCAGTCTCAGACTTGCCTCCTTTCTCACTATCTCTTTAGGTTTACCCCACGCCCTCACTGGTTTAATGTCTCCCGAGTAGCACTAGCAAATCTCCCTGCTTGGATATTAGACACCTTCCAATTCAGATGTAATCCATCCTTCTTATGCACGTCAATTCTACCCCAGCAGAGATTCCAATGATCCAAAAACGTGAATCCTTCTCTCCTGTATCAGATCCTTGGCCACGCATTCATCTGCTCTACCCTGCTATTCCTACTCTCTCTAGCATGTGGCACCGGGAGTAATCCAGATATTACTACCCACAAGGACCTGCTTATTATACTCCAGGCTAATTTGCTATATTGTCTCATCAGGACTTCATCCTTTTCTCTTATGTCATTGGTACCAATGTACAGCGACCTCCCACTCATCATTCTCCCCTTTCAGAATATTCTGCACCCTCGGAGCCATCCTTCACCCAGACAGTAGGGAGGCACTACCCCATTCTGATGTCTCACTGTTAGCTACAGAAACTGCAGTCTGTGCTGCAGACTAGAGAGCCCCCATCACCATCGATCGCGTGGAACCTGATATACCTCACATTACACTAGGAACTTGGCTGTCAGTGCGATATTCCCCTGAGAGTCTGTGACCCCCGATGCTTTCCAAAACATTATACTTGTTTGAGATGGAAATAACCACAGGAGACTCCTGCACTACCTGCCTTCCACTCCTCCCTTTCCGAGAGGAAACCCATCTACCTGACTGGATCGGCAGTTTTCCTAACTTTCTGAAACTGCCACCTATCACACCCCCCGGCTCCTGTAAATTCTTCATTACCTTTAGCCATCGCTCCATCTGATCCATGAAATCCTACAGGATTTGCATCCTCACTTCCTGCAGACAATCAGGATCATTGAAACTTTCCTTAATCTCCTAAATCCAACAGGAAGAGCACATCACTGTACGAATGGCCATCTCTGCACCTTAACCGTCCACAGACCCAGAAAAAGGCACATAGTCTTACAGCTTTACAAAACACTACCCTAGAATAAATTAGTACCAATATTTTATATTAAAACACTTAATCAAAGTATCATAAGATGTGTACTTAAAGAAATAAACCGCCACCCTACTGAATGTTGTAGCTTTACTAAAATAAAACAGACTAAGATTTATCTTTGAAGAGACCGAAACCCACTGAGCTGTGAGGCACAGATAAACAGCACTAAACAGAATCTTCGGTCAAATTTGTCCATGCCGACCAGATATCCAAACCTAATCTTATCCCTCTTGCCAGCGCCTGGGCCATATCCCTCTAAATCTTTTCTATTCATGTCAATGTCCAAATGCCTTTAAAATGCAATAATTGTCAGCCTCCACCACTTCTGGCAGCTTATTCCATACACGCACCACTCTCTGCGTGAAAAAGTTGCTCCTTAGTTCCCTTTTATATCTTTCCCCTCTCACCCTCAACCTCTGCTCTCGATTTCTGGACTCTCCTACTCAGAGAAACGACCTTGTCTGTTTACTCTATCCATGCTACCAATGACTTTATAAACCTCTACGGAGGTCACTCCTCAGTCTCTGATGCTCCAGGGAAAGAAAGCCCAAGCCTTTTTGCTCTCTTCCTGCAGCTCAAACCCTGGCAATATCCTTGTAAATTTGTGTTGAACCCTTTCAAGTTTAACAACATCCTTCCGATTGATGGAGAACAGAATTGCACACAATATTCCAAAAGAGGCCTGACCAATGTCCTGTACATGACCTTCCAACTTCTATACTCAATGCTCTGATCAATAAAGGAATGTATTCCAAACACTTTCTTCAATATTCTATCTACCTACAACTCTACGTTCAAGGAAATATGAACCTGCACTGCAAGATATCTTTGTTCATCAACACTATCTAGGAATTTGCCACTAAGTGTATCAGTCCTGTTAAGATTTGCTTTTCCAAAATGCAGCACGTCACATTTATCTGAATTAAACTCCATCTGCCACTTCTCACCCATCTGAACAAAATCCTGTTGTAATCTGAGGTAACCCTTTTCGCTGTCCACTATATCTCCAATTTTGGTGTCATCTGCAAACTTACTAACTATACCTGCAATGCTCATAACTAAATCATTATATATATATATATATATATATATATATATATAAAAAACCACCACCCTGCCTTCTACATTTGAGCCAGTTCTGTATCCAAACGGCTAGTTCTCCCTGTATTCCATGAGATCTAACATTGCTAACCTGTCTTCCATGGGGAACCTTGTCGAGCGCCTTACTGAATTCCATAGATCATGTCCACCTCTCTGCCCTCATCAATCCTCTTTGATACGTCTTCAAATAACTCAATCAATTTTGTGAGACATGATTTCCCACGCACATAGTCATGCTGACTACCACTAATCAGTCCTTACTTTTCAGAATACACACGCATCTTGTTCCTCAGGATTCCCTCCAACAACTTGCCTAGCATCAATGTCAGGCTCACCGGTCGATAGTTCCCTGGCTTGTCCTTACCACCTTTCTTAAATAGCGGCACAACGTTAACTAACCTCTAGTCTTTCGGCATCTCACCTGTGATAATCAATGATACAAATATCTCAGCAAGAGGCCCAGCAACCACATTCCCAGCTTCCCAGAGTTCTAGGGTTCACCTGATCAGGTGCTGGGGATTAACCAAGCTTTAAGGGTTACAAGACTCCCAGCACGTCCTCCTCTGTAAGATGGACATATTCAACATGTCGACATCTATTTCCCCACATTCTATATTGCCCATGCCCTTCGCCACAGTACACACTGATGCAAAATATTCAGTTAGTATCTCTCCCATCTCCTGCGGCTCCACGCAGAGGCTATCTTACTGATCTTTGAGGAGCCCTATTCTCTCTCGAGTTACCCTTTTGTTCTTAATGTATTTATAAACACCCTTTGGATTATTCATAACCCTATTTGCCAAAGCTATCTCATGTCCCCTTTTTGCCCTCCTGATTTCCCTCTTAAGTATACTCCTACTGTCTTTAATGCTCAGGGTTTTTTGGATTGGAATAAATGCAAATATTACATCTTGATAAAACAAACGAGGGCAGACTTACACTAATTAAAAACAGAGCCTCGAGTAGTGATATGGAACAAAGAGGCCGAGGGGTTCGGGTCTTTCAAGTCTGTGTCACATGTAGACAGGGTGGTTAAGAAGGCGCTTAGCACACTTGCCTTCATTGCTCAGACTTTTGAGTACAAGAGTTGGGACGTTATTTTGAATGTTGGGGAGGCTTTATCTGGAATTCTGTGTCCAGTTCTGGTCATGCTGATATCGGGAGGACATTATGTAGTTGGAGCGGATTCAGAAGAGATTTACCAGGATGTTAATGGGAATGGATAGTTTGAATTATAACCAGAGACTGGATAGGCTGCGACTTCTTTCACTGGTGCGCAGGAGGCTGAAGAGTGACCTTATTAGATGTTTCTCAAATCATGGAGGGGTGGTATCAGTAATGTGAACAGCAGGTGTCCTTTCCAGGAAGGGACGCGATTCAAGACTGGGTACATACCTTTTAAGGTGACAGCAGAACGGCTTTAAAAAGGCGTTTGGGATTTGTTTTTATTTTTGTTCAGATAATGGTTTATGTGTGGAATGAACTATCAGAGGAAGTGGTAGTTGTGAATCAAATTACAACTTTAGGGTGGCTCTGTGATTAGCTGTGCTGCCAGGGCCCCAGGTTCCTGCTGCTCAGGAACAGGGAGAAACAGGAGGTAATCACTCAACTGCTCGATTCTGGGATATAGGGACAGGAGACAGTCTTTCAACTGTTTGAAATTGGGACACAGGAACAGGAGGTAGTCACTTAACTGCTCAATACTGGGACACAGGAACAGGAGGCAGTCACTCAACTGCTCGTGACAGGGATACAGCTAAACATGGAGGCTAGTGAGGCCCCAGATTTCTGTTTCCCAGGAACAGGAGGCGGTGACTCACTACCCATCAGTCTGGGACACTGGGAGAAAAGGGAAATCGGCGTGTTACTAACAGAAAAATCTGAATAATTTGCATGAACGAGCCATTTAATCCTGCTCCAACATTCTTCAAAACCATGACTGATCTGATTGCAATTCCATCATTCCATTTTACAGAGATTCCCCTCTCTGAAACCTCTGCTCCATTTGTTGGTCATGTTGCAGATCCAGATGCTGCAACTACAGTCACCATGTTTCATCCATATTTGGATCATCAAAGCCTCTGGTCTTCCTGAATTGCCAGAGCAGTTTAAAACATAGCCTCCCGGAAACCATCCACAGCACTTCCACGAATGTACAAAAACTAGAGTTAAGTCAATTGCCAGTGAAATGCAAGTGAGAAGACTGGTCTGAATCACTAACAGTTGTGGGGATTCCTCATGTTACTGACCACCTGAGCAGCAGAGAGTGATTAAAACAGGCGTTCAATGTTAGACACAGAGCAAGTTACAAAGATGTGCCTCAAAACTGCTAAAACCCCACTCTCCAACATGGAGCACAGGGCAGGACACTGGGACAAACACAGAGACAACACATGCACACAGACCCACACGGACACACAGACACATTAGCATCTTGAGGATATAACTAGATAAGTTATGCTTAATCATGGGATCAAGGCTTGTTGTGAGAAGGCAGGAGAATTGGCTTGAAAAGCATGTCAGCCATGATCAGTAGCTCCGTAGACTGGATGGGTCAAATGGCCTTTTATTCTGCTCTAATTATTTACAGTCTACGGTACATGCATTTGTCTGTGCTTGTGCGCATACTTGTATGTGCATGTGTCTGTGTGTGTGACCGTGTTTTTGTGTGTTTGAGTGTGCCTGTGTGTGCATGTCTGTGTGTGTGTTTGAGTGTGTGTGTGTGTGTGTGTGTGTGTGTGTGTGTGTGTGTGTGTGTGTGTGTGTGTGTGTGTGTGTGTGTGTGTGTGTGTGTGTGTGTGTATGTTTGTGCTCCTCAGTATTTTCAGAAACGGAAATTTCAATGTACATTTTTTAAAAATGTCTATTCTGTTTGATATTCACTTTTCCATCATAGTTTGAGGAACTTTGTTTTCGTCATGAATTTGTTATTTTAATAAATGAAGGAAATCAACCTGACCTCTTCCGAGGATGACCCTGACCGAATGTGAGACCTACAACATTGGCCATATCATCAACCTGGTTACAGCGTGAATTTGTTGTGACCAATGGAAGAGTGGCAGTAGAAAATAAAACAGTTACCCAACAACCCAATAAACTCTGGACCAGTGAGCCTGACATTAGTGATGGGTGAGCAGTTGGAGGGGATTCTGAGGGATAGCCAATTGCATGCATTTTCAAAGGCAAGAATTGATTGGGGATAGTCACCATGGCTTTTTGCATGAGAAATCGCGTTGTACGAATTTGACTGAGTTTGTTAAAAAAGTGACAAAGCAGATTGATGAAGGCAGTGTTGTAGATGGTTTCCATACAAACTGGAACAAGTTGTTTGACAAGATTCTGCATATTAGGCAAGTTAGTAAGGTTAAGTCACATGGGAACCAGCGCATCCAAGCCAATTGAATACAAAATAAGATTGAAGGAAGGAACAGAGGTTTGTAAAGGATTGCTTTTCAGACTGGAGGCCTGTTTTAAGGTACGAGGGGAAATATTTTAGAGGGAGGTGTCCATATGGAATTATCTCCCAGAGGAAGTGGTGGAGTCTGGCATCTTTGGTATTTGAATAAGGAGGTTTAGAGGAATATGAGACAAATGCTCTCAAATAAGACTCGATCATAATGGGATGTCTGGGCAGCACTTACACATTTGCATGCTTTATGACTCTATAAGAGGGATGAGCAGAAATTCTAAACAGGTATTTCAAGTGGGAATTCTCATCCCCACAAGTTTGAGATGTCTTTTTGTTTATATTTATTCAACGCTGAGTTAGTTAAATATTGGACAGAGAAGCGATTCTTGGATAATAGCACACAGACAGAAATGTGGAGCTGAGACCACAACTTGATCAGCCACAATCTTAATCCCTAGTAGAGAAGGATCAAAGTGTCCAATGACCCACTCCTGCTCCTCAGTCCCATGTTTCTGTGTTCCATTTAGCCCATCAAACCGACTAGACGGAGCAATTAGAGGCTACTTACTCCTTTCACAGAAAAGGAGGAGACCATTCAGCCCCTCAAAACTGTCAAACCCAGTTTGGACTAGTTAGGAAAGTGTAATAGGAAATCCCAGGTACTGGTATGAAAGAGGGTCCTCATCACTCCTCACTGACCTTCCCCTTTCTGCAACTTGTGCTTCGTTTGTTGGTCAAGTTGTGGACCCAGTTTCACTGTGACTACAGCCCCCATTCCTCACCCTGCGGTGGTCCAGACAATCTGGTAATATTCAACAACAGAGCTTCTAGGAAAATAACAGCCTCTACTTTCAAATAATAGAACGTGAGAAGGCCACAAACAGGGATATGTCATTCATCCACACGCCACCCACCCCCGTCCATCCCCCCCCCCCCCACCCACAAGCAGGTCTTCTCCCACAATAAGATCATAAGGTCTAATGTCCTCTTTCGTGTCCAATTCGTGTCAGAGCCCTCAACTCTGACTGGTCAAAAAGCACTCCCTGCCCCACACTGTGGCCTATTGATATGAGCAAAATACGTGAACACAAGGGCTCAGGGAAGAGTGACCGGCCCTGTCATCAAGGCATCATTTAACTAAGGACGGTCTCAAGGAGTCTGAGCAGGATTGCACTTAATGGGAATGAGTTGTAAACTTCCCCGGTTAGAGTGATTTAAAGCATAAAGCACAATGATTGTGGTTTGTGGACAAAACTCCATGCAGTCCTGGACATGTCTGCAAAAGATCCTCAAGGTAGCTTCCTCAGCACAAACATCTTCAGGTGCTTCATAAATGTCTTGCCCACACCATAAGATTAGAAGTGGAGGTGTTCACTGAAGATCATACAATATTCAGGAAAAAAAATGTCCCCCTTCAGCTCCTGAACTAGTCTGTGTACATGTGCAGCAAGCCCTGCACAACATTCAGGCTTGTGATGTTGGAAGTATCGGTAACATTCATGCAACAGCGCTGCTGGACACTGCATATTTCCACAGTTAAAAGGAGGGAATTATTCCGCTCCTCACAGTAGCTTCACAGGAATATGAGTAAGTCATTCAGCTCAATGATATTATTGGGGAAGTGTAGAGATAGCCCATTTAATGCCTCCAACCAATTATACAGGGAGAGAAGGAGTCACGTATTATGGACGACAGCAGAGCTCCTCAAAAATATTTGAAGGCGTTGGCCTAGACTCTATTAATAATTAAGTGTTCTGATACATGTAATTGGACAAAAGGAAAGATCAGACACAGATTTTCAGATGCAGTTCTCCAATCGAGGAGGGAAAACAAATCAAGTGAAAATTTAGAGAGAGATGCAGCCAGGATACTTCCACTGAAGCTCCCAACTCTGTAAAGACGCCAATACTTTCTGATGTTACTGAGAAACCAAAACACTTCTTGTAACGTGGCTGCCAGAACTGCACACAGTATTCTATCTATGGCCTAACCAATGGCATGGTTACCTCATATTATGTCGCCTTGATGAATAAACACTATGCCTACAGTTCCGTATGATTTCTACACTGTCTGGTCACATTCAGGGATGTGTGGAGAAACACCCTCTGATGTCCCTATTCTTCTGCTATTCATTGCATTCTACCCTGTCTGGTTACTTCTTACAAAGTGCATCACCTCATATTTATCAATTTTCCATTCCATCTGCCATTGATCTGACCATCTGACCACTCCACCTGTGTCTTCCTGTAACATAAGGCCTTCCTCCTCACTGCCAACCACCTGACCAATCTTTGTGTCAAACACAAAATTACTTATTATGCTCAGCCCTCAACCCCCACCACCCCCTCCACATTTACATTTACATCATTTATGAATACCACAAATAATTTGATACACTGCACTGCTTGCTGTGGTACACAACGAGACACTGGTCTATCTCTACCACCCTTCCAGTAACTTGGGACCACATAGCTGTTCTCCAGTCCTCTAGCACCTCCCTTGTGTGGTCAGATTCGACTAAAACATTTAGGTCAGGACATTTCCTCTCTTGTCTCCAACAGCATCCTGCGATACAACTCATCTGGACTTTACATTATCCAAAACCATCAATTCCAACTTGCATCTTATATCAATCTGTTCGAGAGCTTCCCAGTCCATCTTCTTGAATTATGTACCTGCATCTTCCTTATCCCAACTAAAACAGATGTAAGCTCTCGTGTTACAGTCTATTAAATGTTCCCCAGTTTCACATACTGATTACCCGCTTGGTTTCGAAATGGATTCCAATTTTTCCCTGGTTATTCAGCAATGGAGGAGAGCTGAACCATGCTGGAACTGATCTCAGCCAAGCTGCAGAAGCATGACCAGGAGATCCAGCGTCTCGGGCCACATGTCGTGGAGGTGGAAGAGTGGACTGCGGCTTTGGAAACCATGGCAGAATCCTCAGCAGGTCTGGTCCAAGACCTAGAATGGTAGGTACAGACCTTAGTAGAGCAGATCGAGGACCTCGAAATTAGAGCCGTCAGAAGAACATCAGCTTGGTCGGGCTGCCAGAACGGGAACAAGAAAGCCATCTCGTCAGCTTCTTGGTACAATGGATCACACAATTTTTGAAACTGGAAGTCAGGGCAGACTGGGTGCGGGTCGAGCGGGCCCACCGGGTCGCAGTGTGCAGGCCCGGATCGGACTAGCATCCCTGTCCGGTGCTTGTGCAACTCCAGCACGATAGAGAAAAACAGATGCTGGAATCTTCTTGGGTCGTACAATTAAGGGGAGACTTTAAGTGACGTGTGGACCCGGAGGTGATAGGATGTCGAGGGTATCGGAGGTATTTCCCCGCCACCCAGGCAGCTGGTGGACCTGAACAGGTAGCTGGGTTGGCGGATGTGTGAGATGTCTTCATCCTGAAGATATGGACTTCACCTTTATTTCTAACCCGCATAAATGCTATACTAGGATTGACATGTTGTTTGCCCCATTGGTCTTTCTAAATTAGATGCTGTCTTTTAGAAATGGGAACCATTTATGATCATGTGGCAGTGTACATGGAGGTCAAGGATGGTGGCGATGGGACAGGCTCACGGCACTGGCACGTGGATCATTGCCTCCTGAAGGATAGCAAATGTTTCGGGGGAATTTATATTTTTTTGGAACATGAACTTGTGTCCGGCCAGTAATCCGACGGTGCTATGGGAGACTTCCAAAGCCTATACAAGGGATTTGATTATTTCTTATTCAGTGACTCAGAAGCGGCAGAAGGGAGAACAGCAGAATATGCTTGAGGCTCGGCTGAATAGAACTGATACACCATATTTTGTCAGACCGTCTATAACTTAATTGCAGCAGATTGCAGCCCTCCGGACGGCTCTGAATGCTGCACTCGCCCAGAGAGCAAAGAGAGAGAGTTCCTTTGCGAAACAGAAGGTATTCGAGCATGGTGATAGCCAGAGCTGATAATGTGTTGCTGGAAAAGCGCAGCAGGTCAGGCAGCATCAAAGGAGAATGAGAATCGATGTTTCGGGCATGAGCCCTTTTTCAGGAATGAGGAGGGTGTGCCAAGCAGGCTTAGATAAAAGGTAGGGAGGAGGGACTTGGGGAAGGGGCGTTGGGAATGCGATAGATGGAAGGAGGTTAAGGTGAGGGTGATAGGCCGGAGAGGGGGTGGGGTCCGAGAGGTCGGGAAGAAGATTGCAGGTAAAGAAGACGGTGCTGAGTCTGAGGGTTGGGACTGAGAAAAGGTGGGGGGGGAGGAGAAATGAGGAAGCTGGAGAAATCTGCATTCATCCCTTGTGATTGGAGGGTTCCTAGATGGAAGATGAGCCGCTCTTCCTCCAGGCATCGTGTTGCCATGGTCTGGCGATGGAGGAGGCCATGCCTTATAAGTATTATTGAATTTTTTGAGCATGAGGAAAAAACAGATTTATGAAGGTACAGCAGTGGATGTGGTGTATTTGGATTTTTGCAAGTCATTTGATAAAGTTACCAGTGGTATGTTCATTCACAAAATAAGGATGCATAGGATACAGGGAAATCTGGCTATCTGGATACAGAATTGGCTGGCCCATAAAAGACACAGGGTAGTGGTAAATAGAAAGTACTCAGCCTGGAGCTCGGTGACCAGGGGTGTTCTGCAGGGATCGGTTCTGGGTACTCTGCTCTTTGTGATTTTTATAAGAGAGTTGAATGGAGAATTGAAAGAGTGGCTTTCCAATGACAAGGAAGTTGGTGGAGTTGTGGATAGTGTGGAAGATTGTTGTATGTTGCAAAGAGACATTGACAGAACTGAGCTGATGAGTGGCAGATCGAGTTAAATCTGAAAAAGTGTGAAGCCATTCACTTTGGAAGGTAACATTTTCATGCAGAGAACAGGGTTAAAGGCCGTATTCTTGACAGTGTTAAGGAACAGTGGGATCTTGGGTTCCATGTCCACAGATCCACAAAGTTGCCACCCAGGTAGATGTGGTTGTTGAGAAGGCACAAGGTGTGTTGCTTTCACAAGCCGGGGAACTGGGTTTCAGTGCTGTGAGGTTATGCTGCAGCTCTAGTGCTTTTCTGCATTGAGAGCTTGCAAGCACCTGTCATATGACTAGCTAGCAGTTTCAGAGTGTACTGGAAAATTGAAAATGTGTAACATTTGGCTGTGAAACAGATACCTTGAGTTTTGGTTGTTCTTTTGACAACTTTCCATATTTAACGAATCTGTTCTAATCATGCTTCAGGGTAACAAACGCAACAGATTTTGAATTTACTGTTTTGCCAACATTGAACCAATGACATGATTTGATTTTGAGCGGATAAAGAGACAAGCATTATGAAAGTTAGACAGAGAGTAAACTGCCATCGACAGAGAGTGCCATGTAAAACACTCTCTATTAAAGTTATGTTTTTTTGCATGATACCTCCTTGCGGTAAAAGGCAGAAGACGACCCAGAGACATTTACAGATAAAAGAAGGAGGACACTGGAGATGACAGCCGCTTCCTGGTTTTGAAATTAAATTGATGTAATTTTAATTTAGTTTCTTTTTAATGGGAACAGTATATTTTTGGAGAGGTGGAAGCAGATAACAAACAGTTCAGAGAAAGGGAGCTTAGAGCCGTGAATAGTTGTTGTTCAATGTTCACTTTAACAGTTAAGGAATAAACTGATATTATTTTTCTTTAAATAGTGGAATTTTCGAGCTCTCTGTCACTCGTGCTTTAACAAATTATAAGGCAAGGTGAGCTTCTCTGGGTGTTTGGTTTAATTAACAAACGGGTTCATTGCTGTGACGTAACAGTACACTTGGAACATTGTGTTCAGTGCTGGCCACCTTGTTATAGGAAAGATGTAGAAGCTATAGTGAGGGTGCAGAGGAATCCCAACGGATCAACAAAAATATTAGCACACACCACACGATCGAGTGAAATATTGAGGAAGTCACCACGCGAAAAATAAATACTGGCAGATTCTGCATGTCTGTATAAACGTCAGTGTGTCAGTGTTTGTGGTGCGTCTGTACTGATGCCTGTATATCTATGTGTGCCCGTGCATCAGTGCATTGGCAATTGTCTCTGTGTGCTTTCGTATATGTGTGACTGCACCAGTCTCTACATGTGCCTGTGTATCTATATTCATATCTGTGTGTATCTGCGTGTCTCTGTGCGTATCCGTGTGCACAGCGGATCTGCCAGCCTCTGTGGTGTTTAAAGTGATGCAATGTCCGCCTCTGCTGGCCTTCACACTCTACTGCATTGATGGCAGTAGAGGGAGAAGACCATAAGGGATTCAGTCTAGGAGGTGGGGCGAGGGAGGTAGATCATAGCACCAACCAAACTGACAGCACTATCTGGACAAGCACACACACACACAGTTGGGCATAGGGTGGATCATAATTAGACTGAGGACACTCAGAGTGGCGAATGCTCCTGAGGAGTAATATCTGTGCTTGATCTGCAATGTGGAAGCGATTTGTCTTTGGAGATTATTCGTCACACAGAGTGCACACCTTGAAGAGTATTTCCACTGCAACCGCATCCAAGTAACTCTGACCAAAACACTTGTAAGGTGATGCGATGAATTTATTGCACGTTCGTTAAATTGAAATATTTTATATTTCACCCCTACAAGGTGTAAGTGAGAAAGGATTGAAATGTCCTGAAATTGACCCAGTGAGGATGGTAATATATCTAGGTATCAGACAAAACTGTTCTGTGCATCCAAAGATATTTGCAAAACCAAACAGCCGTGCAATGTGAGAGATTCGCAGTATTTGATGTCCTCTGATAGAAAAAAAAACTGACACTTGTGCAGTGGCATGGGGAGACCAGCAGAGGGTGTCATCGTATGACTATAAACTTAACAGGGACAGACGTAGAGGTGGAGGAAGGGAGTCAGGGTTTATCTCAATTTCAATGGATTTACCCCCAAAATCACAGAGCCATCATTTCACAGAGATGCACACAAACATACATAGACACATTAAACTCACAACACACATACATACAGATATGGACACTTACACACAAACACATGCACACTCCCGCACACAGGCACCTTGTTTTCTTTAAGATAGAGATAAATATGTTTTTCATGAATAAGGGAATCAATGGTCAGTTTGTGAAGGCAGGAGAATGTGGCTGAGAAACATTTTAACTGTGATCATTCGGCACAGCAGATGCAAGGGGCTAAATGGCCTAATTCTGTTCCAATTTCCTATTTTGTGAAGGGATTCATTTTGAAAGTCGAATTTGAATGCCGATTACTGGGTCAAATGTAGGTTTCCTAGCAGTGTGGAGGAACAAACGGATCTTGGGGTCCATGCTTATAGGTGTCTCAGTTGCCACCTAAGTTGATTAGGTTGTTAAGAAGGCGTATGGTGTGTTGGTTTTCATTAGCAGGGGGGCTGAGTTGAAGAGCCGCAAGATTATGCTGCAGGTCTATAAAGCTCTGGTGAGACCACATTTGACATGTTCTGGTCGCCTTAGTAAAGAAAGGATATGGAAGCTTTAGAACGGGTGCAGAGGAGATTTACCAGAATGCTGCCTGGACGAGAGGGCTTGTCTTATGAAGAAAGGTTGAGGGAGCTATGGCTTTTCTCATTGGAGTAAAGAAGGATGAGAGGCAACTTGATAGAGCTGAACAAGATGGTGAGAGTTACAGACAGAGTAAATAGCCAGAGACTTCTTCCCACGAATGATTGTCACGAGGTGAGCATAATTTTAAGGTGTTTGGAGAAAGGTTTTGGAAGATGTCAAAGGCAGTCCGACACCAGCCCCCCCTCTGCCTCCCCACAAACCGGGTCCCAGGTACAGTGAGACAGACGTGCTAACCACTGAGACAGCATGCACCCCCCCCCTCCCCATCCTCCCGAAATCGGGTCCCTGGTACTGTGGGACAGCCGTACTAACCATTGAGACACCATGCCCCTCTCCCCCTCTCCCCTAAACTGGGTCTCTGGTACTGTGAGACAGCCGTACTAAGCACTGAGACACCATGCAACCCCTCCCTCTCCCCCCAAACTCCGGGTCCCTGGTACTGTGGGACAGCCGTACTAACCACTGAGACACCATGCCCCCCTCCCCCTCTACCCCAAACTGGGTCTCTGGTACTGTGAGACAGCCGTACTAACCGCTGAGACACCATGCACCCCCTCCCCCTCCCTCCCAAACCGGGTCCCTGGTACTGTGAGACAGCCGTGCTAACCACTGAGACACCAGCCCCCCTCCCGCTCTCACCCAAACCGGGTCCCTGGAACTGTGGGACAGCCGTGCTAACCACTGAGACACCATGGCCCCCTCCCCGCTCAACCGGGTCTCTAATACTGTGGGACAGCCGTGTTAACCACTGAGACATCATGACCCCCTCCCCCTCTCCCCCACACCGGGTCCCAAGTACTGTGAGACAGCTGTGTTAACCACTGAGACACAATGCCCCCTCCCCATCGCCCCAAACCTGGTCCCTAGTACTGTGAGACAGCCGTGCTAAGCACTGAGACACCAGGTCCCCCCTCCCCCAAAACCAGTTCCCTGTACTGTGAGACAGCCTTGCTCACCACTGAGACACCATACCCCCTCCCCTCCCCTCAAACCGGGTCCCTGGTACTGTGAGACAGCTGTGTTAACCAGTGAGGCACCATGCACCCCTCCCCTTCCTCCAAACCGATTCCCTGGTACTTTGAGACAGCTGTGTTAACCACTGAGACACCATGTCCCAATTCCCCACCCCCATCCCTCCAACCGGGTTCCTGGTACTGTGAGACAGCCGTGCTAATCACTGAGACACCATGCCCCCTCCCCCTCCCCCCAAACCAGGTACATGGTACTGTGAGACAGCTGTGCTAACCACTGAGACACCATGCACCCTCCCCGCCCCCTCCCCCAAAACGGAGTCACTGTGCTCGGTAATACTTGGGAAATGTAAATAAAAGTGATCCGATTAGAGCTATGATGTTGTGGCCATTACAGAGGCATGAGTTTCTCAGGGGCAGGAATGGTTGCTGGATGTTCCAGGGTTTAGAACATTTAAAAAGAATAGGGAGGAGGTAAAAAGAGGAGGGAGTGTAGCACTGCAAATTAGAGAGGGTATCACAGCTACAGAAGTAAATATTATCGAGGAAGGTCTGCCTACTGAGTCAGTATGGGTGGAAATTAGGAACAGTAAGGCAGCAATCACCTCATTAGGGGTTAAATACAGGCGCCCCCAATAGAAGCAGGGAGATTGAAGAAAGCATAGGTCGGCAGTTTTTGGAAAAGTGTGAATGGAATAGGGTAGTTGTAATGGGTGACTAACTTTCCCAATATTGATTGGAACCTCCTTCCAGTAGACGGTTTGGAAGGAGCTGTTTATGTAAAGTGTGTTCAGGAGGGTTTCCTAACTCAGTACGTTCACAGGCCGATGAGGGGAGAGCCCATTTTGGATTTGGTGCTTGGCACTGAGCTGGGGCAGGTGTCAGATCTTGCGGTGGCAGAGCATTTTGGTGATAGTGACCACAACTGCCTCATATTCTTCATAGCCATGGAGAAGGAGAGAAGCAGGAACAATGGAAGGATATTTAGTTGGGGGAAAGGAAACTATGATACTATCATACTGCTTTGCGAAGCATGAACTGGGAGCAATTGTTCCATGGAAAGGGCACTATAGACATGTTTAAGGAACAGTTGTTGTGAGTGATGCACAAATGTGTTCCTTTGACACAGGCAAGAAAGCGTAAGGTAAAGGAACCTTGGATAACGAGAGCGGAGGAGCTTCTCGTCAAAAGAAAGAAGGCAACTTACGTAAGGTGAAGGAAGCACGGGTCTTGCTCAGCTCCGGAGGATTACAGGCAGGCGAGGAAGGAGCTGAAAAATGGTCTGAGGAGAGCCAGGAGGGGGCAGGAAAAAGGCTTGGCAGGAATGATTAAGGAGAAACTAAAGGCATTTTGCACATATGTGAGGAATAAGAGAATGATCAAAGAAAGAGTAGGGCCTATCAGGGATAGCATATGGAACTAAGGAGGTAGGGGAAGCCCTAAATGAGTTTTTTGCTTCTGTCTTTACGAACGAAAAGGACTTTGTAGTGAATGAAACCATTGAGGAGCAAGTAATCATGCTGCAACAGATAGATAGAGGAAACTGTTGTGTTGAAACTTTTGACAAACATTACTGTTGACAAGTCACCAGGGCCAGACCATATTTGTCCTCGGCTGCTATGGGAAGCGAGAAATGTGATTGCTTCGCCACTTGCGAAGATCTTTGCATCCTCGCTCTCCACCGGATTCGTACTTGAGGACTGGAGGGAGGCAAATGTAATTCCTCTCTTCAAGAAAAGAAATAGGGAAATCCCCGGAAATTACAAATCAGTTAGTCTCACGTCTGTCATCTGCAAGATATTAGAAAGGATTCTACGGGATAGGATTTATGACCATCTGGAAGAGCATGGCTTGATTAAATGCAGTCAGCACGGCTTTGTGAGGGGCAGGTCATGCCTCACAAATCTTATTGAGTTCTTTGAGGATGTTACTAGAAAAGTTGATGACGGTCGAGCGATGGATGTTGTATATCTGGACTTCAGCAAGGCATTTGATAAGATTCCCCATGGTAGGCTCGTTCAGAAGGTCAGGAGGAATGAGATGCAGGGAAATTTAGCTGTCTGGATATAGAATTGGCTGGTCGACAGAAGACCGCGAGTGGTAGTGGAAGGAAAATATTCTGCCTGGAAGTCAGTGGTGAATGGTGTTCCAAGGGCTCTGTTCTTGGGCATCTACACTTTGTAATTTTTATTAATGACTTGGATGAGGAGATTGAAGGATTGTTTAGCAAGTTTGCAGAGGACACAAAGGTTGGAGGTATCATTGACAGTACACAGGACTGTTGCAGGCTGCAGTATGACATTGCCAGAATGGAATTCAAACTGGATAAATGCGAGGTGATGAATCTTGGAAGATCTAACTTGAAAGTTGAGTACAGGATTAAAGGCAGCATTCTTGGCAGTGTGGAGGAACAGCGGGATCTTGGTGTGCAGGTACATAGATCCCTTAAGATTTCCACTCGTTGCAGCTCCATTTACTCATACCCCTATACTTATTCTCCCATTTTCTCATACTCCGACACTAAATTCTCCTGCTTTTTCATATAACGATACTAATTCTGCCATTTCCTCATATCCCAGTATGATTCTCTCATTTCCTGATTCCCGAGTTCAAATCTCGCATTTTGGAGTGCCCTAGTCTAATTCTACATTTTAATGGTGACTTGCACCAAATATCTAATTTAGGTCCACTCCACACCATTTCTTCCATTAACTATGTAGCTGCAATGATTCTCCCATGTCGTGGTCCACTGCTGTAATTCTCCAATGTTGGCGTTTACTGCATCAAATTCTAAAATTGCCAATTCTGCACTAATCCACCCTTTCGTCATGAACTGAAGAAACTGTCCCACTGAGTATTGCCTTGCCCCAACTCTCCTGTTTTGCTGTTTCCTGACATACATCTTTCACATAATGGTTTACTACTCAAAGTTTTTTCATTAATGTCGCCCTGCATCGAATGGCCACTTTCCTGCACTTTACAACATTTCTCCGACTTACTGATTCCTGCCCGTGTTCTCCCATTTAAATATGCTCTGTTCCAATTCTGCATGCTTTAAACACCCCACACCAATTTTCGAATTCAATATTGCCCTGAAACAATTCTCATGTTCATTGATACCCAAACCAACTTCTCCCAGTGTGGGGAACGCCACTCTGGCTCTCTGAGATAGTGGTGTCATACCCCAATTTGCTGTTAAAGTTCCAATGTGCAATATTTCCATTTTGTGGTTCGTGCAACAATTGTCCCAAATATAGCTTCACATCCGTGCACCATTCTACCATTTTCGAATACTGCACGAATCTTCTTTACGTCAATAACTGCACCTCCACCACATTTAATATTATTCAGAACCAGTTCTCCCACGTCTTCCACCAAATCTCTACTTTCGTGACATCGGCACCAACTCTCCCATTATTGATGCCCTGCGTGAATTGTCCCATTGCGTTGTTTCCTGATACACTTCCTGATACACGTATGGCTTCCCTGCTCCAAAGTTTTTTTTTCATTTCTTGATGGGCGGACTCGTATCTCGACTTTACTGCTGCTTGCAAAATCTTTCCTTCTCAATGGTTCCCTGCCCCTATTCTTCCAATTAGAGGTCTTCTGCTCAAATTCTTTAATGAATAGGCAATTTGTACAAATTTTCCAATGTAATAGCACTGTGCAACAATTCTCCCATTTACTGATACCCAACAATTCTCCCACTGCCTGGCACCCTGACACCTGTCGTGGAAATTTAATCGACTCGAATCAACTGCTTGCAAGAGCAAAATAAAGGCTTTATTTTTCAACCTCTGCATGCAGCGCGGCCAATATCCTTGGCAAAAGTGCCTTATGTAAGGGCTGTGAACAAAATTCACATATTCGTGTTATACTATTCTTATCACATGCTCAAGGACAACTGTTGGGAAACATTCGAGCTCATATTTTCTCATTCCCATGCCTTGGACATAATTGTCTTTATGTTTTCCGAAGCTTTTTTATGAACTCGGCTGCTCGCAAGGCCAGGTGAAATGTTTGCAAAGTTCCACAAAGACAAGCTGACTCCTCGACACAGAATTCAGCAAAGTATTTGCATATTTCAGCGAAGTATTAAATTTTGCAAAACATTCTCTGACAGATTTTACATTAAATGTTAATTTTGTTAATTTTCCAATACATTTTCCAAATTTTTGTCATTTTACAACAAGGACAACAACCAAAAAAAAAGCCAGATAGCTATTCATCAAAAATAATTTTTGAACACCAGGCATTTCCTCAGACACCACCTAACTCTAACAAAGCTTTGTGGTGGTTTTCCCACTTCCCTGGTTTGCGCGATACACAGCCCATCTTCACACGTCACATTCGTCAACGTCGCTGTTGGGTGCGGACAAGCAATCGGATCTTCCTTCTTTGGGGCCACGGATAGTTTAACATTTCGTATCCGACTGCATTCATAAACAAGTGGTGTAGGCAGGTACACAACTAGGGTCTTATTCAAAGCAGTATGAGTAAGACCAGTCCTACAACTAGTAGAACGATATGGGTCCATTACCCCCAGCCCGCATAAGAAGGGACGTGAGCCATCGGGAGCAGGAGTCATCTGCTCGTGGAGGCGGTCATATAGCTGCCTTCATACCATTTATTAAACAAGCAATATTTTGGGACTCATCAGGAACATTAATACAGCATGAGTACCTAACGTTTTGCAGACGCCCCCTCTCTCAGCCGTCAGGATGTCTCGTACTCATCGATTTTGTGTCTCTGCTTCCTCACCGCCATTAACTCAGTGTTAATGAGTGCTAGGCCTTCCTCCGTCTCATTTGCGAATACACCATATGCGAGGATGTTCTGCGAGTGTGTACCCATTCCAATGCAGAGGGATGCCCCTTCGAGTTCGGCAATTGCTGCCTTTTAGGGCGAACACTGTTGTGTAGGTGGACAGTATCGCGGTGTAGCAGAACCCCTTTCACCCCGGGGGAGTGGTGGTACCCTTTCTCGCCACCTGCCCATATTATACCTGCCATCCTGATTAGATTAGATTACTTACAGTGTGGAAACAGGCTTTTCGGCCCAACAAGTCCACACACACCAGCCGAAGCGCATCCCACCCATACATTTACCTAACACCTAACACTACGGGCAATTTAGCATGGCCCATTCACCCGACCGGCACATCTTGGTGACTGTGGGAAGAAACTCATGCAGACACAGGGAGAATGTGCAAACTGCACACTGTCAGTCGCCTGAGGCGGGAATTAAACCGGGCTCTCTGTTAGGCAGCAATGCTAACGACTGTGCCACTGTGCCGCTCATGGTCTGACCATTGATAAAGGAACAAGCAATGTTTATGGTCGTATCATTTGCGTATGTTGCTGTACAAGAGTCATTGTTCAAGTACAGCATCAACCTTCACTGGGAGATACCCAAAAGGATTCTCCCCCGATTGGTGCAAATACACGTTTCTCCCCTGCAATCCACTATCTGGAATGCTTTGGTCGGTAGCGTGTCAGGCTTGGGGCTGTAGTTAGCTTGGAGTTCGGGTGGTGACACGAGATTTGCCCAAATTGCCACCCACTAACAGGGTCAGGCTAGTCGCCTCCCGCGGAAGCAGACAGCTGGCATTTCTCGCCAGGCTCTCAGTAGTTTACTGGACAGTCTACCTTTGGGCTGTGTGCAAACATATCCAACAAGTGTAGCCAACGTCTAGTCTCTCGTTTTGTCTTATGACCAAAGCACATGCTCTGTTCCCTTCCCATCTAGCAATTGCCCTTCGCAGCTCCCAACCTACTGGCGTCTCATTTCCGCCATTTATCTCCAGCAGGCATATTCCCCTCCTGCTTTAAATTCGCTCTCTCGCCACGGCCGTCTCCCTTCGGGTTCCGGTGTGTCATTAATGACCTTTGCCCGGCTTGGGGTTAGGTCCATGATCTGGTTTGATTGGTTGCCATGCCCCACTGCTCATATCGTCTGTAATACATTCTGCACTGCATCTCGGAGGGCGAGGGTGGGGCGACTGGACCACTATATTCACCTGTCTACAGATGTTTGAGACGGATCTATCTATTCCACACCACAAGACTCCCTCATTGCTCTTCTGAAACTTACTTTGATCACAGAATATCTATTTCCCATGTCAGGTGCCCCTTTTGCCGTGGTGGCTACTATTAAGTGCCAGTCTCCGGCACGCATGGATCCATGCATAAATCTTAATTATCGAGTTTATAGTCGTCCTTGTTTCTGAACGGCTATGGGTCGCATGTAAAGATCTACTTCGTCCTATCAGTTAAGATTACCGTCAGCTGCTGCATCCCCGACGCCCCTGCCCTTCTGAATAGTCCTACCAGGGCGCTTGCCAACAGTGTGAACTGGGGCAGCCCCACATTTGCTTAAGTCTTCAAATAAATACTTGTTCTAAATTGGTTTTGGTGTTGTGCGATGTCTCCTCAGTCCCAGCTGCAAGTTTGTAATGGCTGGCGTGTATCCACGTGGCTGTTCCAGCGATCTTAACAGCTATCTGTGCTCTAAGGCGTACTTGAAACGGTCCCAGCCACCTCTTCGCCTTCCTGTTTTCCCTCCTGAAGTCTTTCGCCACTATTCAGGCTCCAGGTAATACATCGTACATCTTCCCTTCTGCTGATTGGGGTAGTGCTGTCTTCACTTGATTCTGTATTTGGGACAGAAGTGTCGAGAGTTTCATGCAGTAACACAACATCTCATCTTCACAGTGGCCTGTTATCTGGCTTCCCTGACGTCTCGGGGAATTTTTTTTTTTGTTTGGCGGCCTACTAAACAAAATCTCAAACGGGCTAAGATTAGCTCTCTCTTCCAAGTTTGAGCGAAGATTTGTAGCTCGGGTGCTCGTTGTTGTGGTTCTGTTCGCCGAGCTGGATGTTTTTGTTGCAAACGTTTCGTCCCCTGGCTAGGCGACATCATCAGTGCTTGGGAGCCTCCTGCGAAGCGCTTCTTTGATGTTTCCTCCGGTGTTTATAGTGGCCTGTCCCTGCCGCTTCCGGTTGTCAGTATCAGATGTCCGCTGTAGTGGTTGGTATATTGGGTCCAGGTCGATGTGTTTGTTGATGGAGTTTGTGGATCAATGCCATGCCTCTAGGAATTCCCTGGCTGTTCTCTGTCTGGCTTGCCCTATGATAGTAGTGTTGTCCCAATCGAATTCATGTTGCTTGTTGTCTGCGTGTGTGGCTACTAAGGATAGCTGGTCGTGTCGTTTCGTGGTTAGTTGATGTTCATGTATGCGGATTGTTAGCTGTCTTCCTGTTTGTCCTATATAGTGTTTAGTGCAGTCCTTGCATGGTAATTTGTACACTACATTCGTCTTGCTCATGTTGGGTATCGGGTCCTTCGTTCTGGTGAGTTGTTGTCTGAGCGTGGCTGTTGGTTTGTGTGCCGTTATGAGTCCTAGGGGTCGCAGTAGTCTGGCAGTCAGTTCCGAGATGCTCCTGATGTATGGTAGTGTGGCTAGTCCTTTTGGTTGTGGTATGTTCTCGTTCCGTGGTCTTTCTCTTAGGCATCTGCTGATGAAGTTGCGTGGGTATCCGTTTTTGGTGAATACCTTGTATAGGTGTTCCTCTTCTTCTTTTTGCAGTCCTGGTGTACTGCAGTGTGTTGTGGCCCTTTTGAATAGTGTCCTGATGCAGCTTCGTTTGTGTGTGTTGGGGTGGTTACTTGCATAGTTTAGGACTTGGTCTGTGTGTGTGGATTTCCTGTATACTCTTGTAGTGAATTCTCCGTCTGGTGTTCTCTGTACCATCACGTCTAGGAATGGGAGTTGGCTATCCTTTTCTTCTTCTCTCGTGAATCGGATTCCTGTGAGTGTGGCGTTGATGATCCGGTGTGTTTTTTCTATTTCCGTGTTTTTAATGATTACAAACGTGTCATCGACATATCTGACCCAGAGTTTGCGTTGAATTTGTGGTAGGACTGTTTGTTCTAACCTTTGCATAACTGCCTCTGCTATGAGTCCCGAGATTGGTGATCCCATGGGTGTTCCGTTGATTTGTTCGTAAATCTGGTTGTTGAATGTGAAGTGTGTTGTGAGGCACAAGTCCTAGACGTGATGGAACAGAGAACACCTGACGGAGAATTCACTACAAGAGTATACAGGAAAGCCACACACACAGACCAAGTCCTAAACTATGAAAGTAACCACCCCAACACACACAAACGAAGCTGCATCAGGACACTATTCAAAAGGGCCACAACACACTGCAGTACACCAGGACTGCAAAAAGAAGAAGAGGAACACCTATACAAGGTATTCGCCAAAAACGGATACCCGCACAACTTCATCAGCAGATGCCTAAGAGAAAGACCACGGAACGAGGACATACCACAACCAAAAGGACTAGCCACACTACCATACATCAGGAGCATCTCGGAACTGACTGCCAGACTACTGCGACCCCTAGGACTCATAACGGCACACAAACCAACAGCCACGCTCAGACAACAACTCACCAGAACGAAGGACCCGATACCCAACATGAGCAAGACGAATGTAGTGTACAAATTACCATGCAAGGACTGCACTAAACACTATATAGGACAAACAGGAAGACAGCTAACAATCCGCATACATGAACATCAACTAACCACGAAACGACACGACCAGCTATCCTTAGTAGCCACACACGCAGACAACAAGCAACATGAATTCGATTGGGACAACACTACTATCATAGGGCAAGCCAGACAGAGAACAGCCAGGGAATTCCTAGAGGCATGGCATTGATCCACAAACTCCATCAATAAACATATCGACCTGGACCCAATATACCAACCACTACAGCGGACAGCTGAAACTGACAACCGGAAGCGGCAGGGACAGACCACTATAAACACCGGAGGAAACATCAAAGAAGCGCTTCGCAGGAGGCTCCCAAGCACTGATGATGTCGCCTAGCCAGGGGACGAAACGTTTGCAACAAAAACTTCCAGCTCAGCGAACAGAACCACAACAATTAGCTCTCTCTCTCCTCCTAGATCTCATGCACATTAGCACAATTGGAAGTGCCTTTGTCCATGCCATTCCTAGTTCCTCAAAGCATTTTGTCAATTTATTTTTTAAGGTAGAATTTTCTCTTTCTGCTGCCGTACCGCTCGTTTGGTTGTAGGCACAGTGTTATCTCATGTTTATTCCCAAATACTCACTAATCTGCTGTAGGGCATTATGGACAAATGGTGTCCCACTGTCACTACTAAGCCTAGAGTGTAGGTTTGCTCGCTAAGCTGTAGGTTTGATACCCAGACGTTTCATTACCTGGCATATGGAGGTTAGTGGGCTAGTGTATGTTAGGTGGGCTTGGCTCAGCGCAACATCGAGAGCCAAAAGGCCTGTACTGCGCTGTATTTTTCTATGTTCTTTGTTCCAGGTAACTTCATCAGTGACGAACTCCAAGTGAAGAGAAGCTGTTATCTCCTGCTTTCTAGTTATATGTTTGGGGTTTGTGGTGATGCCATTTCCTGTTCGTTTTCTGAGGGGTTGATAGATGCTATCTCGATATATGTCTTTCTTTATGGCGTTGTGGTTGGAGTGCTAGACCTCAAGGTATTCTCTGGCATGTCTTTGCTTAGCCTGTCCCAGGGTAGATATGTTGTCCCAGTCGAAATGGTGTTTAAATTTCATCCGTGTGAAGGGCGACGAGGGAGAGAGGGTCGTGTCTTTTTGTGGCTAGCTGGTGTTCTGTATCCTGGTGGCTAACTTTCTTCCTGTTTGTCCTTCGTATTGTTTGTGCCAGTCCTTGCATGGAATTTTGTATATGACGTTGGTTTTGTCCATGGGTTGCACTGGGTCTTTTAAATTTGTTAGTTTTGTTTGAGACTGTTGGTGGGATTCCGAGGGGTCTTAGTAGTCTGGCTGCCACTTCTGAGACTTCATTGATGTATGGAAAGGTCGATAAGGTTTCTGGCTGTGTTAGGTCTCCTTGTCGTGGTTTGTTCCTGAGGAATCTGTGGACTGTAGTTTTGAAGTATCCGTTCTCCTTGAATACGTTTTATAGGTGGTTCTCCTCTGTTTTTCGAAGTTCGTGTGTGCTGAAATGTGTGATGTTTCGTTGTAATAGTGTTCTAATACTGCTTCCTTTTTGCGTGTTGGGATGGTTGCTGGTGTAATTAAGTATTTGGTCAGTGTTTGTCGGTTTGCTGTATATGCAGACACACCAGCGAATTCCGAGATGCCTCGCACTCCAATCACAACGCCATAAACAAACACATAGATCGATTTAGCATCTGTCAACCCCTCAGAAAACGAATAGGAAATGACATCACCACAAACCCCAGGAACCACATCCAGGACAAACATATCAATAGAAAGCAGGAGACAACATCTTTGCTTCTCTTGGAGATCGCCACTGATGATGTTACCTAGCCAGGTAATGAAACATCTGGATAACAAACGTACAGCTCAGCGAGCAAACCTACACCCTAAACCTCAACCGGAGCTATAAACCTTCACAAATCTTGGGACTACTAAGCCTCTCAGGGATGCTCCATCTCGGAATTATTTCAGTTAGGAAAGCTTTGGTTACGGCACTGGCATTCTGTTTTGCCGTGGGGAACGCTTGCACCCATTTGGAAAACATATCAACTATTACCAGACAATACCTTTTTCTTTCGCAGGTTGTTAGTTCGGTAAAATCCAGTTGTAAATGTTCAAATTGCTTTTGGGGTTTCGGAAGTGCTACATGACTCATCTGTATTCCCCTCCCCACATTATTGTGGCACAGATAATGCATCGTTCACAATATTTCTGGAAGTCATGAGTAAATCCCTCAGTGTACCACTGTGCTGAAATGCTGTCATATCTCCCCTCTTTTGACACATGTTCCTTACCGTGTGTCAGTTTGGCATAGAATGGAAATAATGATCGTGGTAGAAAAGGTTTAACATTGGGGCCACACCATACCCCTTACCTCAAACTGCACTCTGCTTTTTCCCACTCAAACCTTCTTCAAGCCTGGACTTCGACTGTGACTCCCGTACGTCTGCTGTTGGGGTAAGGATTTTTGTCATTCCCATGTCAAACTGATCATTTACCGGCTGCTGGGCTGCCGTCCTTGCCGCTGAGTCTGCCCTTGCATTTCCTTGAGAAACGGAATCGTTATTTTTCGTGTGGGCATCATATTTACACACAGAGATTAATTTAGGCAATAGGACAGCTTCCAACAGGTCAGAAATCTGATCACGGTGTGTGATGGGCTTTCCGGTGAAGGTCAAGAAGTCCCTGTATTTCCACAGGGTTCCAACATCTTGTGCAACTCCGAATGCGTATCTGCTATCGGTTAAATATTCGCTGTGTTTCCCTTAGCCAATTTGCATGTCTCAGTCAAGGCAATCATCTCCGCTGCTTGCGCTGACAGTTGAGAAGCGAGTGATCCCGCTTTGAATACCTCGTGGGTAGTTACTACAGCCTGCCCAATAAAATTCTGGCCTATCTGCTGGCCTATCTCCTGAATGCTGACACATCCACAAAAAAACCCGCCATATTTGGATTCTGAAGTGGTGAATTCTGCAAGTCTTATCTCGGCAGCACATTTCATTCATTACAGCGATACAATCATGTGGGTCTCCGTCTCCTTCTCTAGTGAGAGGATTAGCAGGATTAAGGACCTTACATCATTTTATTGCAATGTTAGGCTTCTCCAATAACACAGTTTTGTATCTGAGTCAACGCGCTGCCGACATACGTGCTGTCTTTTGCTCGGAAAGCATAAGGACACTGCATGTGCGATAAGTTTGGTTTAGTCGCCATAGCCGATTATATCCCCGGACACTGCAACAGCCTTTTCAGCTGCAACCACAGCTCGCAGGCATTTACGCAATCCTGCCGCTACGAGGTCTAGCTTAGCCGAAAAATAGGCTGCCAGCCTGAATTTTCCCCCATGATCCTGTAACAGCACAGATGCCATGCAGCCATGTTTTTCATCTACTGTTTGACAGAAGGCTTGTTGTGCTTCGGAATCCCCAGTCCAGGTATACTTTGAAACATCTTTTTCAATTCAACTCGCCCGCTGGGATCCATTGCAACGGACCTTGGTTCTGCTCCCCTTTTCCATGGGCCGTGCCACTTCAGGGCGCCTCAAGATTTGTGTAATGTGGGATAAACGTTCTTCAGTAGGAGCACATGCCCCAATAGGACAGCAATTGTTTCTTCATGTGAGGCCTTGGAAATAGCTGAATTACTTGCTCTCTGTCTTCACCAATGGCCCTCCCTTGTTCAGATATTAAGTGACTGAAGAACGTCACCTGTTGTTGCATAAATCGAAGCTTTGCGAGACTGGCTTTGTGCCCTTCCCTCGTGCAATGCAAGGGAATCCATCTCACATTGTTCCTCTGTCGGTGCAACCATTAAGCAGTCGTCTACAGATTGCAGAAGCGCAGATCCAGGAGTTAAAACAAGAGTCTCCAGACTCCTACGTAGAGCCTCATTATATATGGTGGGTGACTCACATAACATTGACAAAGTCGTGTGAACTCAGAAGATTTCCATTTGAATGAAAAAGCGAACGAGTGTGTGATAGTGACGCAGTAATTGGAAGGAGATCAGGCTGATTGTGATGCAGTAAGTGTTACTGTGTCAGGCTGATTCCGATGCATAAAGTGGGAGGGGACAGGATGATAGTAACGCAGTAAGTGTGATGGGGTCAGGCAGAGACTGACGCAGTGAATGTGAGACAGTCACGGTGATAGTGAGGGAGTAGGGGTGTGCGTTCAGGCTGGTAGTGACACAGTAAGTTGAGAGCGTCAGGCTGATAGTGGCCAATAAAAGTGAGGTGTTAGGGGAATAGTGACGCAGTAAGTGTGAGGTGTCAGGCTGTTAGGGATGTGGTCAGTGTGAGGGGTCAGTCTGATAGTGAAGCAGTAGATGTGAGGGGGTCAGGCTGATAGAGACGTAGCAAGTGTGGTGGGGTCAGGCTGATAGTGTCACAGTATGTGTGAGGGGTCAGGCTGATCGTGATGCAGTATGTGTCCGTGAGTAAGAGTGATCCTAATGCAGGACGTGAGAGGGGACAGGGTGATAGTGACGCAGTGAGTGTGAAGGGGTCAGCGTGATGGTGACGGAGTAAGTGTGAGTGTTCAGGCTGCTATTGATGCAGTAAGTTGAGGGCGTCAGGCTGATAGTGATGCGGGAAGTGTGCGAGTGTCAGGCTGATAGTGACGCAGTAAGTGTGTTGGGAGCAGAGTGATAGGAACGCAATAAGTGTGAGCGGCTCTGGATGATAATGACAGGTCAGTATGAGGGGGAGGATGGTAGTGACCCAGTGAGTGTGAGGTGTCAGGATGACAGTGAAGCAGACTGTGTGAATGTGTCATTGTGATGGTGACCTGGCAAGTGTGGTGTCAGGGTGACAGTGACGCAGATGCTTTCAGGGGGTCAGGTTGTAGTGATGCAGTAATTGTGAGGGGTCAGGGTGATAGTGACGCAGTGAGTGTGAGATGTCAGTGTGATAGTGACGCAGAACATTTGAGGGGCCAGGCTTATAGTGACGCAGTATGGGCAAGGGGTCTGAGTGAAAGTGATGTAGATGCACTCACAGGGCCAGGTTGTCGTAAAGCTGTAAGTATGAGTGTCTCAGGCTGATAGTGATGAAGTAAATGCGAGGGGCTAAGGCGGATAGGGATGTAGTAAGTGTGCAGGGGTAGTGCTAGAAGTGACGCAGTAAATTTGAGTGTTGAAGCTGATAGTGACGCATTAAGTTTGAGGGGATCATGCTGATCTTGACGCAGTAAGTGTGACGTTGTCAGGATGATAGTTACGCGGTAAATGTATGGGAGCACAATGATCTTGACGCAGCAAGAGAGGGGAGTCAGGGTGATAGTGACGCAGTACGCATGAGTGGGTAAGTGACGCAGTATATGTGAGGGAGTCAGCCGGGTAGTGGCGCATTATGTTTGAGATGGCCAGGCTGATATTGATGCAGTTAGTGTGTTGGGGTCAAAGTGATAGTGACGCAATAGGTGTAAGCGGTTCAGGATGATAGTGACACAGTGGGTGTGAGATACCAGTGTGATACTGACGCAGTAAGTGTAAGGGGTCAGGATGACAGTGACACTAAGTGTAAGGCCCTCAGTGTGATAGTGCCGCAGGAAGTGTGGGGTGTCAGGGTGTAAATGACGTCGTAAGTGAGAGAGGAGCATTGCGATAGTGAAGCAGTAAGTGTGAGGCTGATAGTGACACAGTCAATGTGACGGGGCATTGTTTTAGTGACAAGATAAGTGTGAGGCGTCAGTCTGATACTGACACAATAAATGTGATGGAGTCAGGCTGATAACGACACAGTAAGTGTGAGAGGTCAGACTGATAGTGACACAATAAGTGTAAGGATTCAGGGTGATAGTAACATGGGAAGTGTGAGGGCGTGACTGAAAGTGACGCAATAAGTGTGTGGCGGTTGTGCTGATGGTGACGCAGTAAAATTAAAGCCGGCAAGGTGAAAATAGCAAAGTCTGTGTGAGTGGGTCAGGGTGATAGCGATGCAGTAAATGTGAGGAGGTCAGGGTGAGAGTGACGCAATAAATGAGAGAGGATCAGAGTGAGAGTGACGCAGTAAGTCTGAGGGGTCATACTGATATTGACGCAGTAAGAATGAAGGGGTCAGGCTAAGAGTGACACAGTCAGTGTGACGAGGGAGAGTTTTAGTTACACAGTAAGTGCGAGGCGTCAGACTGAAACTGATACAAAAATTGTGAGTGGGTCAGGGTGATAGTGACGCAGTACGTCTGAGGGGTCAGGTTGATAGTGACGGAGTCAGTGTGATGGAGCAGAGATTTAGTTGCATGGTAAGCGTGAGGCGTCAGTCTGATACTGATACAAAAAGTGTGATGGAGTCAGGCTGATAGTGACGCAGTAGGTTTTAGGAGTGAGGGTGATATTAACATAGGAAGTGGGAGGGCATCACTGATAGTGACGCAATATGTGTGTGGCTGTCAGGCTGATGGTGACGCAGTAAAAATGAGGATGTCAAGGTGAAACAGGTGCAGTAAGTATGAGGAGGCAGACGGACAGTGATGCAGTAAGTGTGAGGGGTTCACGCTGATATTGAGGCATGCAAGTGTGAGGGGCCAGGTTGATAGTGACGCTGTGTGCCGGCGGGTCCGGCTGATAACGACGCAGAAAATGTGAGTGTCTCAGTGTAACAGTGACGCATTACGTGTGAGAGAGTCAGGGTGATAATGACAGAGAAAGTGTGAGGGGGTCAGGTTGATAGTGATGTCGTAATTGTGAGCTTGGTCAGCGTGATAGTGAGGGGCTCAGGCTGATAGCGACATCGCAATTGTGAGGGGGTCAGGGCAGGAGTGACGCAAAACATGTGAGCGGGTCAGGGTAATAGTGATGCAGTACATGTGAGGTGTCAGGCCGATAATGACCCAGTAAAGGTGAGAGTGTTGGTGTGCTAGTGACGCAGTAAGTGTGAGCTGCTCAGGATGATAGTGACGCAATAAGTGTGAGGTTTCAGGTAGACCCCCATGCGGTAAGTGTGACGTGTTCAGGGTGACAGTGACGCAGACACTTTGAGGGTGTCAGATTGAGAGTGACACAGGAAATGTGAGGGGACAGGTTGATAGTGACGCAGTAAGTGTAAGGGGTCAGGCTGATAATGATATATTAATTGTGATGGAGTCAGGATAATAGTGGTGCAGTGAGTATGCGTTGTCAGGGTGATAGTGACACACACGGTGTGAGTGGGATAGAGTTATAGTGATGCAGCAAGTATGAGGAGATCAGAGTGATAGTGTGCAGGGTCTGGGTGAAGGTGACGCAAGAAGAGTGAAAGGTTCAGGGTGATCTGGACGCACTACGTTTGGGGGTCAAGGTGATAGTGATGCTGTAAGTATGAGTGGGTAAGTCTGATAGTGACACAATACATTTGAAGCGATCAGGCTGATAGTGATGCAGTAAGCGTGAGGGGGTCAGGCTGATATTGATGCACGAAGTGAGAGAGTGTCAAGGTGTGAGCTTGTTAGAGAGAGAGTGACGCCGTTAGTGAGTGGGGTTTGGCTGATAGGGATGCATGAGGTGCGCATGTGTCAGGGAGTGAGTGATGCAGAAAGTATGAAGGTGCCAGAGGGATAGTGACGCATTAAGTATTAGGGCATCAGAGTGGTTGTGATGCAGTAATTCTGAGGGGATCAGAGAGATACCAACGCAGTAAGCATGAAGGGGTCAGTTTGTTAGTGACTCTGTCAGTGTGAGTGCCTCAGCCTAATAATGATGAAATAAATTTGAGAGAGTAATGCTGATTGTCAAGTGTTAATTGTGAGTGAGTCAGGCTGGTCGTGACGCTGTAAGTGTGAGTGTTGAAGTTCATAGTGAAGCAGTAGGTGTGAGGTGGTCAGTGTGATTGTGGCACAGTAAATGTGAGAGGGTCAAGGAGATAGTGACATAGTAAGTTTGAGGAGGCAGTGTTGTAGTGACATGGTAAGTGTGAGGCGTCAGTCTGATACTTACATAATAAGTGTGATGGATTCAGGCTGATAGTGACACAGTAAGTGTAAGGAGTCAGGGTGATAGTAACATAGGAAGTGTAAGGGCTTGACTGATAGTGACAAAGTAAGTGTTTGGCAGTCAGGCTGATAGTGACGCAGTCAAAATGAGGGTCTCGAAGTGAAAGTGGCGCAGTAAATGTGAGGGCACCAGATGGATAGTGATGCAGTAAGTTTGAGGGGTTCACGCTGATATTAAGGCGGTAAGTGTGAGGGGTCAGGTCTATAGTGATGCAGTAAGTGTCAGCGGGTCAGGCTGATAGTGATGCATTCAAAGACCAAATATCCAAGGCTCACTGAACAGCGAGACTTGTCAAGGCGAAGACAAAAATTCAATAGTTCTCATCCTGGTCATAAATCACAATGCTTCATTTTAAAATTGTCCTCCCTGCTTCTAGATTCACCAATGAGGGAACAAAATTTAATTGCACCACCCTGTTTATCTCTTCAAATATTTTGCAACTCTCAATGAGATTACCTCTCTTGTTTTGAAACTGTTAAAAAAGGCGGGATTTGCCCAATTTCAATTCAGAGGACTAATCACCATGATATCAAGGCTAATCACCATTCGTGGTATTCCTCATATGGAATTAGTATCTTTCCTAAATTGAGGATTATAATTCCTCATACTGTAGTCCAAGTGCGGTCGAACTGAGCCACCATACATTGGAAATAATGCTTCGTTCTCGTACCCTGAAATCCTTCTACAGCTTTCACAACAGACTTCTACAACTGCTACTAGACTTCAATGACTTATTAAAAACTTCTCCAAGATGCATTTCTAAAAATCTGTACATCAGACGTCCTACTTCAAACCTTCGACAAATAATCTCCACACATTTCCCTCCTGACAAGTATGATAAAGTCAAATTGTTGCTATTTATTAAATCATGAGGGACATGGATAGGTTGACTCGTCACGGTGTTTTCCGGCTGGTGGGGAAGTCAAAATTTAGAAAACATCGGTTTAAAATTAGTGGGTAAGGATTTAAAAGGGACGTCAGGGGCAACTTTTTCAGACGTGTCCAGAATGCGCTGCCAGAGAAATTGGTGGAGACTGGTACAACTGTAACATTGACTGGCATCTGGATGGATATATGAGTAACAAGGTTTCGAGGGATGTGGGCCAAATGTTGGCAAATGGGACCTATTAATTTAGGATATCTGTCCACCATGGTCAAGTTGGAAAAAAGGGCCACTTTCCATGTTGTATTGTTCAACGACTTGATGACTCGAGAACAACCGCAAAAACTTTGCAAATAATTCCGTCAAGACGATTTCAAGTTCCAAATCTTCGGTTAATCTTCCTCTCTTGTGCTCACAAGTTCATTACCTGATGTCAGAACAAACGATTAGTTGCTGGATCCATTCCTGTAAATTGGTTCTGCATTCTTTCTAATTCTGATATTTTTTTACGAATGTAGCTAGTGTTTATGGACTTAGCATCAATTTTTCTAATACCATATTTCGATGAATATTAAAACACAACAGCATATTTAATTTGGCACCAGATGATGAACAATTGAGTCAAAATCGATCGGATGCAGTGAGACAATGATCCTCTCTTCGTGTGGTGTACATCCGTGACTCTATAATTTGACGAAGAATCATTCCCACAACTTCAGCTGTGTCAGAATCTAGTTTGCGATGAAAGCCTGTCAATCTGTAAAGGTAACGTTCTCTGGGTCACTGCAAAGGATTTGGCGAAATCTTTGGGTCTTGAAAATTTGTTCTTCCAACAAATGAATTCAGTTGTTTTACTGTGAATATTGACAATTTTGCCGCAGCTGTGATGGCCGAGAGGTTAAGGCGTTGGATTTGAAATCCAGTGGGGTCTCCCTGCGCAGGTTCGATTCCTGTTCACAGCGTCGAATCTTTTAAAAGTCATTAATTCCTTTGCAGGATTTGGATTTCGTGGAGCTTGAGCTTTGCATTCAATCGAAAGTAAATTTTCAACTCTGAAGAATCCGAAGTAATTTCAAGACTGACCCAGTCATCTAATTGAATAAATTATATGTCGAGACACAAAAAGCCACCAACTTCCAACACGAATCAGTTTCAACACATTTGTCGAACTATCGTGAAATTTGGATGTTCGGGGGATGGAATTCAGCAAAACAAGAAGCAATGCAATACATTTACCTGCAAGTGATGAATTTTTTTTTTAAGATCAGTTGAAAATCAAGCTGAGAAAGTTCAACCTAATTTGCAGCTGACTCTCAAGGCCAATAATCTATTATATCAGCAGTCAATGAATTAGAAAAAAGCAACTCCATGTGTGGAAAGGAACTCGACTGATCCAGGTTCCTGGCTTGCGATGTGAAAAGGCAAGGCGATATCAGCGGAATAGAATTTTCTGGAAATATTAGAAATGGAATGTTTACGGTCTTCTGCTGTCCACATTCGTAAGAAACTGTGCATTAAGAACTGAAATTGAAAATTAACGATTTAGCCCTCTGCTTGTGGTGTAGCATTGTTCAGAACAATAGGTTGTTGTTGAGGCTAAAATTGACCAAAATAATCGATGTGGATCTTATCCACGGCCTTCGTTGGAGCAGTTGGTGCGGAGAGCTGAGCTTGAAGAACCAAATGCCAATTATTCATCCTGGCTGTCTGAATTGCTTAGTTAAACATACTCCCAGTTTAATGAGAAAACCTTTGCTATCAGAGTTAGATATTTTCATGTCAGCATGTTCCGATATGAGAAGACACTTATGAGTAGATGGACTTAAATTTTGACTCTAACGTCAGAGATGTTGACACATTTCTGCACCAAAACAGCACTACCATTGGTATCAAATCAAACTGAACAAAGGACTAGTCACTTAGACATTTCCTGTCTGCAGACTCTGCCAATGGACCGTTCAGGTCCGATGGAGGAATAGGGCGTGGTGACATCTGTTCGCAAATGGATCACTTCATTCTTGCTCACGATCCATAAACCGTAATTCATTTTGAACTTCTTTGCCATCTGCATGATAAGTGGTACATAATGCACAGGTTTCCTTCTCGAAAGAAAAGCGAAATCTTATTCAATGCAGACGCAAATTCAAGTTGTCCCTGGTCGACCAGAAGACAGATGTCGCGAAACAAAGTGAATATAGAAAACAATCAATGTTTTCTGGGAGTCAAAAAGATGTACTGGAAGAACGGAAACATATATTTGGAACTAAAGTCACATACCACTTCCATAGACTAAATGTTCTTGAACCGTTATCTTAATTTGACCTTCATGTCCACCATTGCTGCAAAAATTATCTTAACAACTCAGAACTTTGTGTTCTTTGATATTCTCTCCTTCATGTATCTCTTGATTTTGAAACTAAAACCGAGCAATAATAATGCACCCTATTTCACTTGCAAAGATCGGAAGAAGATCAATTTATAAGAGAACAGAAATAAAGCTACGTCTGTCTTTCGAGAGAAAACAGTTACCATTTAGACTCCAAAAAGTCTTCTTCAGAAGTCTGCGGAATGAACTCGAAATAGTAGACCGAAAATGAAAAAAAGAAGCCAAAATGCCGCGAATACACCACCCGCAAGTGCATCAAGTCCTACTCGAATATGCCGGTTTACTACTATCAACATCAGTGGAGAACGGAACAAAGCTCATTCTGCAGTTGTCAACCTGTTGTGACGTAGTTTGTAAAGTCAGAAATATGATGAGGTAAAAAGCGGGATGAAAGCGGGATATAGGAAGTCTGAAAAAAGCAAGTGCGTGCTTTGCTTTGAAGAAGGTTGGCAGTGATGATAATGGAAATTAATACTCAGCATCGTTGCAACACACAGGGACGCAATTCGTTTTGCTAGGTTTCTGTTCTGCCATTTTATAATCACGACTGCTGTCGGGTTTGGTTTCCATTCCAGGCTTAGGTGACAGCCTGATGGAAGTTTGCACATTCGCCCAATTTCTTTGTGGTTGCTCTGGTTTGCTGCCACATTCTAAACATTTGCAGGTTATTTGGAATCGCCATTGAACGCACACGGTTACAGAGACAGTGATGACTCTGTAATAGGAGTGTCTGGATAGGACGTACTTCAGAGGATTTTTGTGAACTTAAACAGACAGAGTGGGGTTAATCTGCTGTTTCCTGGGTGAGCTACATGGACAGAGAGGGGTCAGGGTCTTCTTCCCTGAGGGAGATACGTTGACAGAGTTGGGTTAGTTGCTCTTACCTGTTTCAGTCACGCAGATACAGTAGGGTCAGTCTGCCCTTCCCTGGGTGAATTTCTTTCACAGAGTGGTAACAGTCTGCTCTTCCCTGCCTGAGTGAAATAGAAAGAGCGGGGTCAGTATTCTCCTCCCTCGATAATTTATGTTGACAGTCTGGCTTCCGTCTGCTCCTCCCTGGCGAGTTACATTGGTAGAGTGGGTTTAGTGTTCGTTCATTGGGTGAGTGCCATAGACAGAATGGAATCAGTCTGCTCTTCCCTGAGGGAATTATATTTATAGAGTGGGGTCAGACTGCTCTTCAGAGAATGACTTTTATTGACAGTGTGGGATCAGTCTGCTGAGTTTCACTGAGAGTGTGGGGTCAGTCTGCCCTTCCCTGGGTGAGTAACACTGACTGAGTGGCGTCAGTTTGCTCTTCCCTCAGTGAGTTACATTGGCAAGGTGGCGTCAGGAGTGGCGTCTTTGAGGAGTTGACAAAAGTAACTCGTCCCCTACATCTTTGGGATAATTAGGGATGGGCAGTGAATCTTATCTCATTGAAAGACAACTGTGTCCCAGAAATGCATTTCTAATAATTGCATGTACTAATTCGACACTGCAAGCGGTCGGGAATAATTTGAGGAGAGGTGCAGGGTCGAATAATTAAAGTCAAATGCACTGATGCCGAGGAGACATGACACAAGATGTGAGTGTTATGCTGATGGTGCAAGGTTCAGTGTCAGTGCTATTTATTTCTCACTGTTCGCAATGACTCACACACCACTGCTGTCAATTCACAACAATGAGCCTGTTCATCTTGGTTTGAAAATCCCTGCATGTGTATTAACGTGGTTAATGGGACGCGAGAGGAGATGAGCACATCTTCTTTATTCTGTCAGTTTAAACAGATGAAAATATCTGTTGAATGCCAATGCAAGAGGATACTGTCTTTTTCTGTGCCGTTTCAGTGGGGTATGCTCAGCATTGAAATGTCTCTTTTTGCACAAGCAGAGTTTGATTGCCATTCATACTGAGCAACGCTAATACAGAAAACGCGTTTTCGAATTCCTGTGATCAAGTGGTTCAGACATTGCACATATGGACGACAAATCTGGCTTTTAACGTGGCGCCCCGTGGCTTAGCTGGTGAAAGCATCTCCAATCACACTGGTGCCTGCTCATTTTATTGAAAGCTCGTTATTTCTCACAAGTATTGCGTTGCTGATCGAGAAACTCAGTGTCGTGTTTGAATTGATTTATATTCTGATTTCGAGTTCCGTCTTCATTTTCCAGGTTTAAATCCAGTAGTGTATGTTGCTCTTTTTAACTACTATTTTAACCTGGAGATTCTTCCCGCAGTTCCACAAGCACTTCTGCTTCTCATCCTCTTATTCTCATTCCTTCATTCCCAGATTTGTGGAAATTAAGTGGTGAGGCAGGAGACACTGCAGCATTCCTGGGGAATGTTGTTGTAATGGCACAGACACCACGACATGATCACCCTCATTCTCTGCTGTCACCATTCATTGATTGTACACCAACAGTAAATGCATCCTTGTTCTTCTTCAGCTATCATGTAATTACTTTCTTTTTCTGTTGGATAAGGAATTCAACTTTAACTTCGAAAGGGTCTTTAGATTTTGAGGAAGAAATGTCTCCTTGCCTCAGGTCGAAGTGACTACTTCGACCGACTCCAGCCAGGCGTCAGAAAGCCTCTCAGCAGTTCGAATCTCAAACTGTCTCTGAATGTCAGGCTTTTCAGAGCAGAAATGGGAAATGAGGGATATGGACAGCCAGAGAATGTGAAAAAAGGCCCAGGAGGATACAGAGACAAATATAGAAAGAACAAGGACACATTTTGAGGCAGACACTAAAAGAAACAATTCTCCATTCGGCGTGACTGCTAAATAACAGAAAGCAAAAGGAAATGTTGCCATTAAAATATAGCCTTCCACCAGCTCAGAAAAATGAAAGTAGCATGACAGCTGATTAAGTCCTTTTAAGATTGTAAATTCGACGTTTGTAAGCTCAAGAGTGATTTTGATAAATATCCTGATTCGACAGGTAAGATTATCATTTTCCCAACAGTATAATCTAGGAATCTATAACTAACCTGTTTCCTGTCCATCTAAAAAAAATCTGTTTCTCTCCACAGATGTTGCCAGGTGTAGTGGGTTTCTCTATCAATTCTCGTTTTTAGTTCAGCTTTCCAAAACCTGCATCTTTTTGATTTTTGATAACCTGGCACAAAACCAAGAATTACCAGGATCGGACCAGTGGTCAGAAATACTGCTACCACGATATATTTGCACAATAAAACATTCATTCCCTGTCCGAAAAAAGAACTAATGCCATGGCAGTTCTAGTTCCAAATCCTACCTACGACATTACACTGAATGAAGACAGACGCTCTTGCACTTATTCTCAATGAAATGGCTTTTCCTTTTAATTTCTGATCAGTTTCACTGCAGATTGTTTTCTACTCGTCGTCAAGTTTTGCAGAATGAGAAAGCCCATTTGGCCCATGGTGCAGTCTGGTTTAAAGACATTCGTCTATCCATTCCCTGTTTCCAGCTTTGGTCCATAATCTTATGTGTTCTGATGTTTCCAGTGCAAATTGCAGTGAGGTTCTCGCTTTGATCTTAGATGACACAACAATGGGATTGAAGTTTGACATAGTCACACTGTGTTATTACCCACGTCGTGTCTCCGACAGAAAGAGACACACAGACACATTCCCCGAGAGTGGCAGAGTTCTCAGGATTTGACCAGCTCCTTGTGCTTCACTTCAGCTGTCCGCTCCAACATGCAAGTTCAACCGCCAAAAGGCAGCTTTTGGTTAAACCAAAGCCAGTTCTACAGACAATGAGAGACGTTGCTCTGAGCTAGAATTTGAAGTGGACGAAAGAAACTGCAAATTCGAAAACCCAAACCCTTCCGTTCCTGACAGACAACAGGAATTGACGAGCACGCTGCATCCTCGCGATTTTAAATGCGAACCGACAATCCCCTAACTCGACGTCAGGCGTGTTACCAATTCCGTCACTGAACCAAAAAAACAGGTTTGGCTGTGACAGTTTGTCTATAGGTAATGTAAACGTCCACATCAGGGGAACAGCATTCACAAGGTGAAAAATCAGCAAACATAATCACCGTCACTGTTTCACTTGGAATTCCCCACTCTGTGAACCATTTCCTTTCACTGTACTTTCATATTTGAAGTTTTTTACATTCCAGAGCCTGAACTAATTCAGCGAGAAACCACTGGTAATTTTGAGCCCGTCACCCGGAATGAGGCGAGTTGAACGATGCCTTTCTTGCTGCCAAAACATTAGCGCGGCTCAAAACGAGCTCGTGTTAGCATCAGTCTTTACTTAACTTGCTGCAGTATATCTGCTGAACAACATCAGATTATCACAGCATTGCCTTCTTCACATTGAAACCAAGGGTGATAATATGAACCGACTTGGAAACTTGGAGAGAGAAACACTGCTGACAAAGACAATTATGACGTGTAGAGCAGGCACTAGAGTTTGTACACGTCCCAGAGGCTACTGCAGTATCAATGGACATCCCTGCATACGAGTCTGAGTTTGCATTGCCAAGAACACGCTTTCATTCCCAGTTAGGAGATGTAGATTTAATACTCTTCTTGTGAATAATCCGAATGAAAACTAAATCCTGGCTGCACCCAGGACACACACACGGATCCTGCCAGAACAATTCAGTGATCGATCAGCATCTGTCTGGAAGGACAATGGCAGCAAATACAAGCGAAAGCTATCACAGCAATTACCCCTCCAAGGTTCTCGCGTTTCCCAGTTGAAAATATTTCGCTGTTCCTTCAATGTCACTACGTCTAAACCCTTGCCTCATGGCATTATGCCTGTACCCCGCAACTGAGGACATCCAGGGTTATGCGGAGTAACTCAAAATCTCAATCTCTCGAGTAATTAGGGATTGACGGTGCATCCTATCACATTGAGCAATGACTTTATCCCAGTAATACGTTTCCTAAAGCTGCAGTTTCTAAGGGAACACTTGCAAGCTGTCGGGAATAAGTTGAGAAGTGGAACGGACGAGAGGAAAATGTCAAAGGCAATGATGTCTGGGAGGCATGTGACAGCAAGTGAGTGAGGAGCTGGTGTTGCAACGTTCAATGTCAGTGTCAGTATTTACTGACCACTATTCACTCTGACTCACACACTACTCCTTAACAATTCACCGCAATGAGCCCATTCCTCTTAGTGTGAGTTTACCTTTGCTGATATTAACGCGGTTAAAGTGCCCAAGAGGATGGATGGATCCGCGTTATTCTGTCAGTTTAAACAGTCTAAGTTATCAGTTTACAACAAAAGTAAAAAGAGATTGCCTCTTCCTGTGCATTTTCAGTGGAGAATATCCAGCTTTGAACTCTTCTGCATAACCAGAGGCTGTTTTAAATTTACACCGAGTAACTGTGAAACACACACAAAAAGGGTCCGAGTTCCTGTGTTCGAATAGTCAAGTAAATGCACGCATAGTTTTCAATCGTTGAGCTTGGGCACTCCCTCAGCCTTAGTTAGTGAAAGTTCCTGTGAAAAAACAGCCGAATATGGGATCAAATCCTAACATCTCAATGTTTATAGGTTTTTCATGACTTCACCTGTGGTTCTGGTTGTGGTGGGAATTCAAATCAATGACTGGATCGAGGTTATAGTTTAAAGACAGCTCGTTCGACATCTCTGCTACGCTGCCACACAAACCCCCACAACCATGTTTTTCATGATTATTTTTCAGCATCGCCTCACTTCAGGCACTTACCCACACACACTTGCAATGGCGAACTTGGCGTAAGTTCGATAATATTTATGAGGATGTTGCAAGGCTTACAGTGTTTGGACTGTAGCGTAAAGCTGAATAGGATGTGAAAATTTTCCATGGAGCTTGAGGGCTGAGGGATGGGCTTACAGAGGTTCATATCAATATGAAGGAGACGGTAGAGTAAATGGTCAATGAATATATCTTCCAATGGCAGGCAAGTTCAAAGCAAGGGAACACTGTTTTAAGGGGAGAGTGGTAAAATTTAAAAGGGATCTGAAGGACATTGTTTTTTTCACACAGAAAGGTTTGCGTGTTTGGAATGAATTGTCAGATTTAGTGGTGGAGTCTGGTATACTCTCAACATTTCAAAGGCATATGGATCTGTATGCAGACAGGAAAGTTGAAAAAGAATAAACGTGAAAATTTGGCAAATAGAGCGTTTGTTTACGGGCTCAGCCCCTCTGAGATGCTGCTGTGACGAACACCAGTTTGAATAGGCACTCATCACTTGGTCAGTGTGTTGGGCTAGTTTTCTGTAAGATGGTTAGATTAGATTCCCTACAGTATGGAAACCGGCCCTTCAGCGTAACTAGGCCACACCGACCCTCCAAAGAGTAACCCACCCAGACCTCGAACTAATGCACTGATCATTATGGGAAAATTAGCATGTAAAATTCACCTGCCCTGCACATCTTTGGAGTGTGGGAAGAAACCCACGCAGGCGCAGGGAGAATGTGCAAACTACGCACAGGAATCAAACGTGGAACACTGATGCTGTGAGGCAGCAGTGCTAACCACTGAGCCACGGTGCCGCCCTGAAAGGGGATGAAGAACGCAGCTAGCAACCCCGCAATCTCTCGCATGCAAAGCGAGTACTCTCCCATTTGAGATAACTCCCACAGGCTGCTTCGGTAAAACCAGCAACGAATCATTTTTTTCTGGTCTTAGGCTGCCAATGACCATTCTTCTTGACACATTCCCAACTTCTCAGTGGGAGATTTTGGCAGCGGAAAATACCTCACAATTCATGTTGCTCGCGCAGCTCTTCAGCGAAACCAAACACCTGACAACTCATGAACAGAAGCAGAACTGACAAAGAGAACCTATTTTCAGACACATGGGCTCATGAATGCTGTCTGACAGGCAGAGCGAGTCGTCTGGGTCATGAGCTGCTCACACAAATTGCAGCGAGGCAATTCCAAATGGTGCTTTCAACGTACTGGCGCCTTAGTGCACCAATACTTCCAGGAAAGTGCTCAAGTAACATGAATCGGAACTGACTAAGAATGAACCATGAAAAGTGAAGATTACCAATTACAGTCTCGATTAGATGAGGTTAACAATTGGGCTGATGTCTCCACCGGATCGAGAGGACCAATCACCAGCTTCTCTCATCAGGACAGAAATTAAGGAAATTAGGGAAAAGTAACCAAGTTTCACATCGCAATTTCCCTCCTTTTCGCAACAACAACAGAAAACTGCGAGCAGATTCAATGTAGAACCTAATTTCACATAAACAGGGAAATAAATACCTCCATTCACTTTCAGAGAAACGGTGAAAAATGCAAATTGTCTGGAATATGAATGATTGGCGCAGCCTGTTTTTGAGTTGCATATTATGCTGGTGGCCTTTCGAGCTGGAGGGGAACGTGACAACTACAGCAGAAGGGGAAAACATGGGCACTGACATGTTGGTTGTTTTCTGCTGTGCCACATCACAGCCGGGTTAGAAGAAATGACTGCTTTTGGTCTGTTCAACTTTAACAAAACTCATCTCTGCAAAACGTTGCCAGCTTAATCCATTAGCACACATGGCCCCCGCAGGGATGCAAACACAAGACTTCTTAAGAAGTGGAATCTGAAATCAGAGTCTCGGATTGCTCAGCCCCGCGAGCACACAGGCCAAAACCGGAAACCCAAGAGCATGTACCTGATGATACCCTGCAGCATACTCACAGCAACTGCACCAGTTCTGCAGAATAAGCGGTGGGAAGGAATTGCTCTATCTGAGCGGTCGTGCTTGTTGTTCTCATCAGCAAATCTGGCTTTGATTTTGCTAGCCCATACCTGCTACCATGCTGAAACGGAATGCAATTCCGATTAGTCGCTGTGTGAAACTTTGTTCATTTTCTCTCCTCAGATAAAGTGATCACTGGAGATGATGAATTCTGCTCCTGCCAGAAACGCCGACTCTCCTGCTGCTCGGATGAACTGAAAAACTGGTTTAGCACTGGAATCCGAGAATGGCAGAATACGTAGCAAGATTATTCGAAACCCAGAGCCAATAAGAGTTCCAACTTTCCTTTTCTTTCTTCATAATAGTGCATTATCCAGCAGAGCCATGAGGAACTGCCACCTGGCTGCAAGCTGAGTTGGAAACCTATGTGGCAATCAAGGACATGCGACTCACTTATTGTCGGTAAATCAAACACTTCTCACTTTGAGGTGTACAAAAATTAGTTTCTATACATATTCAGGGAAGGTCAAAGGCGATCTGAGATGTCAAAGAGGTGGTCACTGTTCGTGATTGCTCTTTGTTCGAGTTGTGAAAAGGTTTCCCGCTTTAGTCGCATTCACGTTTCTTGTTGATGACTGAATTAGACAGAAGGTGTTTCCCCAGAGCTGCACTTGACTTGCATTCCTCTCCCTCGCTGTCATACTTTCCTGGAACTCTGTGAGAACAAGAAAACAAAATACATACTGCGTCATTCGGCAGCCTGTCTGCGATTTCCTCATTTTCAGTGACAACAAGGCTTAGACTTCAGGCCACACAGTAATATTATTACCAGTATGAGAACAAGAGTCGATAGTTCATCTGTGCCTGTAAATCTTTTCATTCCTGTTGTTGACTGAATGAACTGTATGCGTGTCTGCTGCTTCGAAACTCGAATATGTGAAATGCTCCAAACTATGATTGAGGATTTCTGCTTTTGGTTGACACACGTTGAGAAACGCCAGACAGCGTTCAAATGAAGCTTTCAGAGCACTTTTTCGGATGCATTTGACAGAGATTAACATCATGAATCCAGTGTTCGCTGTGACAGAAGGAAATGAATGCTCTCCTTGTTACTGATCCAGGCCACCTTCGCATGTCAAGCAAATGCGGTACTGTTGTTACAGAAAGGATCAGTGCCCGGTAACTGCGTCCTTAAAGAGGACATGATTGAAAAAATAAAGAATACCATGTTGAAATATCCAAGAAATATTGGCTGAAACGGCGCAGACAATTTTCCCTGCAGCACCAAGACAGAGGAACATATGTAACGGCACTCTTAAACAGGATGGCCAGCAGTGATATACACATCACCACATATGAAGGACCACTGCTAATAGAAATTTGAAAATGAAATTCACGCAGCAGGTATTCGGAATTATATTCTTTTCACCGCTACAGTAGTATTGGGCGATTAAATTCAAAACAAGGTTTGCTGATGAGAATGCAATAAAACCCCATCGATCATGATATGAAAGACTGTCGCCCGGAAAGAGGGAACAACAATGTTTCTTCTAAGCTTTGTACTGGGGCACTTTCGCACAAACTGATACTGCTACTCTCTAGAAAAGATCAGGGCCCGCAGCATACACTCTTAGAAATGGTGACCATCAGTGCTGGAAACTCCCTGCATATTCAGAACAAGGAAGAATACATATCGAATAAAAGTGTAGATGGCAATAAATTGGACTTGTATTCCCTTTCATCACGACAGCTAGAATTTGCGGGGATATACAGAGTAAGGTTTACTGACCAGGTCAGAAACCAATTACCTCCACATATCTTGACACACAAGCCTATCTTTCTTTCTGTCCATTTTTTGTTTTGAAGCGCCGATCCTTTCCGGAGGAGATGAAGATGATTACTGCTCCCCCGCAGGATCACAGTGGGGCCAGAGACCCGATCGAGCTGCTCAGAACAGTTCGTGTTTGCCGATAATCACTGAGACTGAGATTGATGACACGTAGACATGGTGTAACAGCTGCCAACACATGTGGAGGGTTTTGGGACGGATTAGGACCCACTCTGGGTAAAAGACTGGATCCTAAGACTGGGGAGTAAGTGTTCAGGTAGAGGACTGGAGAATGGAGTTAAGAACGATATTAGCCAAGATCGAATGGCGGAGAAGACTAGATATTCTGAAAGCTCGAACCGTCCTCCGATGTCTTCCAATCTCTGGCCATCTGGTATCTAAAGAAATAGAAACAGAGTTATTTGTTCAGTTGGAAGTCCTGGGCAAAGTGAGAGATAGAACAAGCATGATACAATTTTAGAGACTGGGAAAATGTTTGGAGAGGAAGCAATGAAAGTGAAGCTGAATATAAAGTTTGAAGTCAGGACATATTCAATAAGAAGGAAGTTTGTAGAAAGGCAGAGGGACATGGAGATGGAAAAAGAAGTGTCACCAGTCCCGAAATCTCATTCGGTTTTCATTTTCAAGATGCGACCGGACCTGCTGAGATTTTCCAGCAATTTCATTTGTTGATTCTGAAACAGAAGATGGGAGTGATCCTGGACCAGTCGGCTCTCTCATGTTCTGGGAATATTTGACTTACCCGTTCGATCAGATCACGTCTGTCCCACACTGAAACCTCAGAATCCTTCCCCACCCCCACCCTCGTTACTGGCGCTAAACTGTTCATTACATAAACTTACATGAGCACACAACAAGGACAATTGCAAAATGTACAGGGAGAGCTCCGTTCCGTTCCATCAGCACATTCTGAATCAGTTAATTGTCGTTCAGGGCCCATGAGACATTAAGCCGTCTCTGACAGACCACTAACAAATGGCCATTCGCGTTCTGTGTCTTTGAACACTTTGGTCGGTGCACGGATGTAGTGGAATCTCATGTTCTAAAATGGACATCATTCATAGCATTTTCAGCTGCACAGATAAACTTGTCTCTGGCGCTTCCAGTAAAGTGCAGACAGTTTTCACTCAGAAACCGACATGTGATCAAAGCAGGAGGACATATGTGTCTATGAAAGCAACAAGAATGCTCCACCAGCGTTGGCTTGCAATTCCGCATGTGGAACGAAGAGCTGGAACTCGATTAAACAGTGAAAACGCCTATTATGGGGCTTGGACGCACGGCTCTCTGATTAAACACCTCACATTGCACCGAACTGAGATATCCAGGGTTGGCACACGATGAATTAGTTTGCTATTTCATTCTGAGCATAATTCACCTGGCACAACAATTTGCAAAGATCCAGCTCATTCCTCCCAATCACAAAGAACATCATTCGCATCTTTCACTTTTGTTATTTCTTCAAAACATTACAATCTATTTAACACTTGTCCCGGCATTTAAGATTCAACCCGAATATTTTCATATGAAGTGATTTCCATTCACTTCAGCAGTAAATCAGTCGGAAAATTACCTTAGGAAACCCAATCATTCCTGTTTACAGTATTGGGAATTTCCCATCTGCTGACAAGACAGAGTCCTCACAATCAACATTTTCTTTGTTCTTCCGGCCTAAAACGTTTACCACTTCTTATTTTCAAGACAGGAGTTTTGTTTATACCACGTTCCAAGAACAGGAACAACCTTCCAATCTCCTGAATTTTCAATTTAAAATGGAAGTTTTGTTCCTTTCCCACGGGAAGAGCAGTTAATGAGAAAGGAGTTTCCACGAGCTGTGTCCCAGGGTTTGGCAGGAAGCCCTGATTGAAGCTGCAGTGGCCGCTTTCAGTTGGCATCGGCGGTTTGGAGAACATGGTGTCGTATTCTCCTGCGTGTAAACGTCTTGCTCCCTGTGGACTCGGGGTGAATCATGGATGAGATTTCGGAACAACACTGCCTTCCAGTCTCTGGTCATCTGCTATCTAAGGAAATAAAAACAGAGTTATTTGTTCAGTTCGAAGTCCTGGGCAATGTGAAAAATGGAACAGTTCTGATACAAAATCGGAGACTGGGAAAATGGTTGGAGAGGAAGTAATAAAAGAGAAGCTGAATATAAAGTTGGAAGTCAGGAGTCATTCAATAAAAAGGAAGAGTGTGCAAACGCAGGTGGAGATGCACATGGAAAAGGAGTGTCACTAGTCCTGAAGTCTTAAATCGATTTATATTTCCAAGATGCTACCAGCATTTTCCAATAATGTCATTTGTTGGTTTAGTAAGAGAAGATGGCAGTGATCCTGTACCAAACAGCTCTCCCGTGCTCTGGGGATATTTGACTTACTGTGTCTATGTCCCACACTGAAACCTCACGATCCTGCCGCACCTCCACCCTCGTTACTGACAATATACTGTTCATTACGTTAAACACAAGAAGAACAATTGCAAAACGTTGAGGGAGAGTTCCCTTCGGTTTCCATCAGAACAATCTGAATCACTACAAATTGGTTCAGTACCCATGTGACATTGATCCGTTTCTGCCAGACCCCTAGCAAGTGGCCATTCGCTTTCCGTGCCTTTGAACACTTTGGGTGGTGCACGGTTGGTTTGGAACCTTACGTTTTGAAACGGACATTATTCATCGTATTTTCGGCTGCACTGATAAAGTTGTCTCTGGTGTCTCCAGTAAAATGGAAACAGTGTTCACTCAGAAACCGACGTGTGATCAAAAGCAGGCGGACAGATGTGTCAATGAAAGCAGCAAGAACATTCCCCTGTGAAGGGTTGCAATACTGCACGTGGAACGAAGAGCCGGAATTGTATTAAGCAGTGAAAGTGCCCATTGTGAGGCTTGCACCCACCAATCACAGATTAAGCATCTCACACTGCACCGACTGAGCTAACCAAGCACGGTGCACTGTGGATTAGTTTGCTATTACATTGCGAGCATAATTCATCAGCACTTTGTTAGGATCCAGTTCATTGCTCTTAATCACAAAAATATCATTCACACCTTTCACTTCAGTTATTCCTTCAAAGCATTACAATCTATTCAGCACTTGTCCGGGGATTTAAGGTTCAACCTTAATATCTTCATATTTTTACCCTCACCTTTACATCGCTGATGTGATTTCCAATCACTCTGGCAGGCCGTAAATCAGTCGGGACGTTACCTAAGGAAATCCAATCATTTCCGTTAACAGTGTTGGGCATTTCCTATCTGCTGACGAGACAGAGTCATCTCAATCAACACTTTCTTTGTTCTTTCTACCTAAAACCTTTTACCACTTCCTATTTTCAAGGCAGGAGTTTTATTTATAACACGTTCCAAGAACTGGAGCAACATTCCAATGTCCTGAAGCCCTTTCCAATTTAAAGTGTATGTTTTTCTCCTTTCTCACGGAAGAGCTGTTCCAAAGGAAGGAGGTTTCACGAGTTGTTTCCCATGGCTTGGCAGAAAGTCGCTGATTGAAGCCGCAGTGGCCGCTCTCTGTTGGCATCGGGAGCTTGGAGAAAGTGATGTCGTATTCTGCTGCGTGTAAACGTCTCACTCCCTGCGGACTTGGGGTGAATCATGGATGAGTTTTCCCGGTTCCAATGTCAATACATGGTCGGGGTGAATGCTTGTGCTGAAATATTTGAGGCTTATTCCCTGGGTGGGCTCGAACCACCAACATTTCAGCCAACTGCGCTAACTATTTGAGATACAGAAACTGGCAACGCAGACATCCAAAAGCAAAGCTATCGACTGGATATGAGGATACGTCGGACAGCAGGAACTTGCGTTGTTTTCAGAGACGGTCGCTGATTTTATCACCGAGAGGGTAAGCACACTGAGGAGCTGCAAACACTCAAATTAAAAGGCATCCACACATGCGCAGTTCTCACGCATACATCTCCACATAGTAGCTCACTTACGATGCTGGTATTTGAAGCCACGATTCGATAGAAACTGAAGCTTAAAATCCAGCATCTTAAAACCCTCGATCCCGCTACCACACAAAAGCCCACACTCAGAATTTTTATGACGAGTGTTTCAGCATCGATTCACTTCAGGCACTTAGACCTCTCAGATTATGTAATGAAATTGGCGTAATTTAAGAAGAAAGACCAAAGAAAATGTACAGACAAGAAACAGGCCCTTCATCCATTCAAGCCTGAGCCGATCCAAATCTACTGTTTAAACCTGTCACCCAATTCCTAAGCACCTGTATCCCTCTGCTCCCCACCTACTCATGCATCTGTCCAGACGCATCTTAAATGTATCTACCGTGATTACCTCTCCCGTCTCTGCTGGGAACGCGTTCCAGACACCCACCACCCACTGTATCCCTCTTAAACCTTTCACCACTCATCTTGAAAGCGTGACCTCTCGGTATTTAATCCTTCAATCTGGGACATAAAACTTTTCTCTATCTATCCTGTCTGTACTCTTCATGATTTTGTAAACCTCAAAAAGGTCCCACTCAAACTCCTTTTTTCTAATGAAAACAAAACAACTCAACCTCTCTTCCTAGATTGTACCTTCCATACGAGGCAACATTCGCTTAAACCTTTTACGCGCCCTCTCCAAAGCGTCCACATCCTTTTGGTAATGTGGCGACCAGATATTTGCACAGTATTCTAAGTGTGGCCAAACCAATGTATTGTTCAATTTTAACATGACCTGCCAGCCATTTTATTCAATACCCCATCCAATGAAGCCAAGCATACTATATGCCTGCTTGACCACTCTATCCACCTGTGCAGCGACCTTCAGTGTATAATGGACCTGTACTCACAGATCTCTCTGTCCATCAACTTTTTTTTTTCCCGAAGTTCTTCCTTCATTGTATAACCCCATCTAGAATTAGACCGACCGAAATGCGTCACCTCACATTTGTTTGGTTTGAACTCCAGCTGTCACTTTTCCGCCCAACTTTCCAGTATCCTCCTGTATTCTTTAACAGTCACTTATACTTTCTGTTAGTCCAGGAATGTTCGTGTCATCTGCAAACTTTCTGATAATTCCAACCGTGCTCTCTTCCAGAACATTTATCTATATCACAAACAACAGTGGCCACAACACTGACCCCTGTGGAGCACTACTGGTCATCTTTCTCCATTTCCAGAAACTCCATTCAACTGCCACTCTCTGTCTCCTATTGCTCAACTAATTCTTTATCCACCTGTCTAGAACACTCTGCACACCATGTTACTTTACGTACTGTATTTGGTTACCATGGGGAACCTTATCGAACTCCTTACTGTAGTGCATGTATATGACATCAACAGCCTTTCCTTCATCTATCAACTTGGGCACTTTCCCAAAAAACTCTATGCCTCTCACTGATATGCACATTATTGTCTAAATATGAATAGATCTTATCTCTCAGTACCTTCTCCAGCAACTTTCCCAACACTGATGTTAGGCCCATTGTTCTGTAGTTATCCGGAATATCCCTATTATCCTTCTTGTACAGTGGACAATCTGAGTAACGTTCCAGTCGGCCAGAACCTCACCTGTGCTGAAGTTCGCCACGAAGATATCTGTCAGGGCCCCAACTATTTCCTCTCTCAACTCACTCAGGAACCAGGGATAGATCCCATCCGTTCCTGGGGATTTGTCCACATTAATTACCCCTAGCCTGCCCAACACAGCTTCCCTACTTAAGTCAACATGATCCAGACTAATCAAATGTCTTACTCTAGACTCAATATTCATCATATTCCTCTCTTCAGTGAACACTGATGCAAAATAATTATTCAGAATCATACCCAGTCTCTCAGATTCGACATACACCCTTCCTTTATTTTCCTTTAGTAGACCAATCCTTTCTCTGGTTACCCGCTTGCTTCTTATATATGAATAATAGGCTTTAGGATTCTCCTTAATTGTGCTAGCGTGAAGTTGTTTCATGACCCCTTTTAACCCCCTTGATTCCTCATTTAAGACTTGTCCTACTCTTCTCATGTTCCTCGAGGGACCATTATGTTCTTAGCTGCCGAGGCGTTATGTATGCTTCCCTTTTCCTCTTGGCGAGTCGTACAATTGTCCTGTCATCAACAGTTCACGAATATTGTCTTTCAAATCCTATGCCTTCAACGGGACATGGAAATGTGTTGCTCGAAAAGCGCAGCAGGTCAGGCAGCATCCAGGGAACAGGAGAATCGACGTTTCGGGCATAAGCCCTTCTTCAGGCTTATGCCCGAAACGTCGATTCTCCTGTTCCCTGGATGCTGCCTGACCTGCTGCGCTTTTCCAGCAACACATTTCCAGCTCTGATCTCCAGCATCTGCAGACCTCACTTTCTCTTCAACAGGACATGCCTATCCTGCACTATATTTAACCTATCTTTGAAAGCCTACTACATATGAACTGTGGACTTTCCTACAAATAGCTGTGTCCAATCCACATTTCCGACCTCCTGCATAATTTTGATATAATTAGCTTTGGCCCAGGATAGTACTCTTTCCTCAGGACCACTCTCATCTTTGTCAATGAGTATTCTAAAACTTACAGAATATTGGACACTTCCCAAAGAAATCACCCACGGCAACTGCTATCGCCAGCCCTGGCTTATTCCCCAATATCAGTTCCAATATGGCCTATTCCCTCCTCAGACTATTGATATACCGCCGCAGAAAACTCACCTGGAGGCTTCTTACAAATGGTATACCATCCAGACCTCTGTCGCTAAGAGTATCCCGGACAATGTTGGGAAAACGGAAATCTCCAATCAAAACTAAAGAATTGCCTCTACGTCTTTCCATGATCTGTTTAACTATGTTTTTCTTACACCTCACGCTCACTGTAATACAGCCCCAAAAATCTAACCTCACCCTTCTTATTTCACTACTCCATCCATAGTGTCTCACGACCCAAGCCTTACATGGTGTCTTCCTTTCGCACAGCCATGATATCATCTCTGACCAGCAATGCAACACCTTCCCCTTTTTCTTCCCTCCCTGTCCCATCTGAAACATCTATATCCTAGAACATTTGATTGCCAACCATGCCCTTCCTTCAACTAAATCTCTGTGATCGCAATAACGTCATATTCCCCGGCATCAACCTAAACCCTAAGCTCATCTGTCTATACTCCATGCATTAAAGTAGATGCATTTCAGGCCACCAGTTCTTTTGCATTCATCTGCTCTCTGCCTACTCTTCCCATTTTTAATGTTATCTTCCTGATTCTTAGCGTTTCCAGTTTCCACCTCACTGCCGACTTGGTTAATCTTGTGGTTCCCAGCCTCCTGCCACATTAGTATAAAACCTCCCCAACAGCAGTAGCAAAAACTCCCGAAAGGACATTCGTTCCCGTCTGGTTCAGATGTAGATCGTCAATTTTCTTATAGTCCCACATTGTCCTGAACTGGTCGCACAGTCCAACAAATCTGAAACCCGCCCTGCAGCTCCATTCCTCAAGTCACGTGTTCATCGTGCCTTTTTTTATTCATTTCTACGCTGGCAGTCACATGGCACCGGCAGCAATCCAGAGATTACTACCTTTGAGGTCCTCCTTTTTAATTTCTCTCCTGGCTCCCTGAATTCTCCCTGCATGTCCTCATCTCGTGCCTGTATGCACCAAGACAACTGGCTGTTCACGATCCACTTTTCGAATGATCTTCAGCCGATGGGCGACATCCCTGGCCTGAGCACCTGGGAGGCAACATAACTCTCCAGAATTGCTGATGCTCCACAGTGAGTCCACCCGCAGCTCCAGAGTGACCACGCGGTCAAGCAAGTGCTGCAGCTGGACACACTTCTTTCAAGTGTACGTTGAGAAAACCTTTACAAGGATTTGCAAGGTTTGCACTGCTTGGAGGTGAGAACGAAACTGAATAGGCTTCGTCAGATTCCCAGGAGCTTCAGGGCTTAGATATGGCCTCTCAGAAGCTTATAAAATCATGAGGAAGACAGACAAATTAAATAGTCAGGGAGCACTTTTTCACAAGACACGCGAGTTCAAATCTACATAGCAAACATTTAATGTGAGAGAGGAAAAATTTAAAAGGGATGTGAGGGACACATGTTTTTCACACAGAACTTTTCTGTGTGTGGAATGAATTGCCACATTTAGTGGCAGAGTCTGGTGCACTCACAACATTTCAAAGGCATCTGAATGGGTGTATAGACAGGAAGACCTCGGAGAGATAAGGCACAAATATTGTGAGCTATGTATGGATTAATTTCGGTTATCTGTTTAGCAAGGGCAAGTTGGCTCGCGGGATTTGTTTCCATGCTCGACAACTCTGAGATGATCCAGCCACCGGCAACGGTTTGAATACACCATTTGCAAAAAAAAACGCATGATGTTTGTTGCTCAGTCAGCGAGTTTGGCTATTTTGTTTGGAGGGTGGATGGGCCCAACCGATCCAGAGATGAAGGTTTCCGGATATTTACTGCCAACGACCATTCTTCTTGACACTTTCCCAAGTTCGCCATCAAAGATTTTGGCTAAAGAAAAATACCTCACATATCGCATTACCCACTTTCCTCTCCAGCGAATCCAAAACCTGACAGCTCTTAACGTGGAACAGAATCAGAACTGAAAAGGCAGTACCATGATCAGACACACCGAAGCTTAAGTGCTGTCTGTGATGCACTGTGAGTCGTCTCTGACATGAACCGCTCGCACAAGTAACAGCGAGGCAATTCCAAACCTACTGGAGATTTAGTTTATTGCCAAGTCCCAGAAAGTGCTCAAGTATCATAAAACAAAACAGAACAACAACGAACCAATAAGAGTGAACATTTCCAATTGTATCCGTGATTAAATTAGGCCATCAATGCCCCGGTGATCACCTTTCTCCCTCACCAGGACAGTAATGAAGGAAATGAAAGTATAGCAACGTTTCACATCGCGATTGCCCACCTTTTCAGCACAGCATCAAATAACGTCGAACAGATTCAATGCAGGATCTTCTTTCGAAATAACGGTGAAGTAACTATGTCTATTCACTTTCAGAGTAAACGGGGAACAACACAAGTTGTCTGGAATATGAATAACCAACATAGACTACTTGGGTTACAGATTCTACTGATGCACAGATTTTCATATGAAAAGGTACCTTGGGTGATTGCCCTACACCCAGAAATCTTCTGGCTACCTTCTGTTTGCCCTGTCACATTAACCTTGTGCTGCTCTAATCGAATTTGTAGTTCTTGCCATTTGTCCGTATTGCTAGTAGGGATAGCTGGTCGTGGCAACTCGTGACTGACACACAAATTATTTGCCAAAATTGGATTGTCCCGCAACGTGATTCGCAGTGCACGAACTTCGCAACGAGGATATGCCACGCGGCAAGTTACAAAGCACGCTTCCATTTATTAAAGTCAGTTTCTGGGAACTGACAACCAGATTCCTCCTTACACTCGGAATTATGACAACACATAAACCAACAGCCTCTCTCAGAGACAAGCGACCAATGCCCATCTTGTGCCGGACAAACCTAGTTGACAAGATTGCACGCAGGGACTGCACAGAAAACTATAGAGGAGAAGCAGACAGACGACCATCGAGCTGCATTCATGCAGTTCAGTTACCCGATAAACCCCATGCACAGCTGTTCCTTGTCGGTACACACAGGGCACTGAGTCTCTCTGACTCCGGGACTTGGGACTCGGATTATATGACCGTCTGCAGCACTGGTTACTTCCTTGTGTGAGGTAACTCCCGATGGAACATATGTAAAATTTGATAGCTCATTGAGAAATACATCCAAAATAGTACCCAAGAGACGTATTTCTGTTGTGTTTCTGGTCCTGTTCCTGACGTGACCTCCAGCATTGTACTTATTGTGTGCTTCCTGACGATTCGGTGCATGCTTCCGTAATCGCTTTGTGTGCAGTAATCTGCGTTTTAGCTGCAATTACGTGCGTTTGAAACCCAGGACCACCTGCCTCTATTCTGTTTTCTTCTTCACATGTGCAATTGCAACACAGTAAACGATCAATTAATATTGGAAAATGACATACACAGGCGTGTGAAAAGCCCACTTTCCGTGGCAATTATGCAATGGTTAGAGATTACATTGATTCAGGAGATAAGGATGGAAAATGTGTTTGGGTAGAGATGAGGAACATTGAGGAAAGAGGAAACCAGCCGGTGTAGCTTACAAGAACATTAACAGTAACCACAGTGTAAAAAAAAAACGTACAGGAAAAATCCCGCCTGTGAATGCTAAAAGAAGGCAAGAATTATGGGAGACATTCATTTCCCTTCTTCCACTCCCGTTTGAATTGTAAAGAAACTTTGAAGAAAAACAATCGAAAAGTCATTTATACGCAACATCGAACAACGTGCGTCATCCCTTGGCCATTGATTACCGTAGATTTGCATACTTACAATATGGAAACAGGTCCTTCGGCCCAGCAACTCCATACCGACCCGCCCCAGCCCAAATGCATTCCTCTCCATTCACCCCGTCAATTTAGCACGGCCATTTCAGCTAACCGGTACATTTTTGGACTATGGGAGAAAACCAGAGCAAGTGCACGCAGCCACGGGGAGAATGTGCAAACTCCACACATTCAGTTGCATGAGGCGGGAATTGACCCTGACTCTGTGGTATTGTGAAACAGCAGCGCTCACGATGGTGTCAGCGTTAGATGGGACTTATTTGCCGTCTTTTATTGGGAAAAATCTCTTTCATTGTGAGCATCTGGAAAGACCAGCTCCTTCGCCAGAAAATGAAATGAATATGTCACTCACCTTGGATAGTTTCATGTCCAAGAACACTCAGATCAATACCTCTCTTGATCAGCTCTGCTGATCATGTTTGCAAAGAGATCTAACAAATTGCCAAAGTGGGATTGTCCTTTCAATCAATAATTTTGACACAGTTTGGCTGCAAATATTTTTTCCTAACTTTGTGTTTTTCTTCCTTCACATTGGTGTCTCGCACCTTACAATTCACAGCAGAGGTGGGAGAGGAGAATGGAAGCATTGAGCTCATCAAGCCAACAGCAGCTTTCAATGAGATTTCGGCTGATTTGGTCAATGCTCAACCCAGTGCAGCTGTCGGTAGTCATGGCCGAGTGGTTAAGGCGATGGATTAGAAATCCATTGGGGTTTCCCCACGTAGGTTCGAATCCTGCTGACTACGTCAGGAATGTTTTCCTGCTGGTACAATTTTCGCTCAAAGTTCAGAAAAACTATTTTGTGAACCAGGCTGGTAATTTGATTAGACTTGGGAAACTCGAGTTCTTCATCAGAAATGTTCCATAGTTAAAACATTATCTCTGTTTCTCTTTCCAGATACACTGCTCGACACATCGGGTTTCTGCAGCTGTTATTGAACGTCCTGAGCAGAAGTGCTGCTTTTCATTAGATTCCTTTAATCCCTGTCCACTGTTCTCTGACTCGGGTCAGTGGCAACACTTCCTCCTGCTCATCAAAGTGCTCATTCCCCACCGCTCCCTCTCCCATCATTACAAACAACCGTAGGAAATTGCCACTTAACCATCTTTGTTCCAAAGTGAAACTCACCAGCCTCGGGAATCTCTCCACCAAACGGGACTTCTCATCCCTGGACATGGTGCAAGCCAGAGGATTGTGAAGAGATACTGTGAAAATATTGTCAGTTGGCAGTTGAAAAAATGTTTAGGAAGCAAACCATATAATTTAGACTCCAGCTTTGGAAATCTTGAGAAACTCTTTGGGAAATGGAATCAGAGGAGGATTAAGAAGTGTGAACTGTCGGGCCGAGTAGAGGACGGGACATTGACTCTGATGTTCTCGGGACAGGAACTGATCTGAGACATTGAAATCATTCTCGCTCACGTCACGTACGTGAGGAATGCAAACTTCATCTGGACTCTGGGACAATGAAAAACTCTGGAACACTCAAGATAATATCCAAATATTTACTGGGATTACTACAGTACGAGTACTATAGATGAGTCATGTTTTGCCCAGTGTGTGCAGGAGGGCTTCCTGACACAGTACGTACACATGCCTTCAAGGGACGAAGCCACTTTCGATTTAGTACGGGTAACGAGCCTGGCCAGGTTTTAGATTCGGAAGTAGGTGAGCACTTTGGAGACAGCGATCACAATTCTCTGAGGTTTACTTTCGTGATGGAAAGGGATAGGTGTACTCCACGGAGCAAAGGATTCAGCTGGTGGAAGGGAAATTACGATGTATCGAGGTAAGATTTAGGAAGCGTAGAATGGGGTAGGAAACTGCAGAGGGTGAGCACATTAAAATGTGGAGCTTATTCAAGGAAAAGCTCCTGTGTGTCCTAGATAAGTATGTACCTGTCAGGCAGGGAGGAAGATATAGAACGCGTGAGCCGTGGTTTACTAAGGAAGTGGAATCCCTGGTCAAGAAGAACAAGAAGTCTTATGTTAGGACAAAATGTGAAAACTCAGTTAGAGCGCTCGAGGGTTCCAACGATATCAGGCGGGACCTAAAAAGAGAGCTGGAAGAGCCAGGAGAAGACATGAGAAGTTGTTGGCAGATAGGATCAGGGTTAACCCTAAGGCTTTCCATAGGTATGTCAGGAATAAAAGAATGACGAGAGTTATATTTGGGACAATCAAGGATAATAGTGGGAAGTTGTGTGTGGAGTCAGAGGAGATAGGGGAAGCACTAAATAAATATTTTTTGACAGTGTTCGCTATAGAAAATGAAAATGTTGGCGAGGAAGATACAGAGCTACTCGCGTCTAGACGAGAAGAGATTGAGGTTCACAAGAAAGAGATATTAGAAATACTGCAGAGTGTGAAAATAGATAAGTCAGCTGGGCTGGATGGGACCGATCTGATTTTGTTTAGCAAATGCACTGCAGGAAGGTACAAATCAAGCTGATGCTAACAACGGCTCGTTTTGAGCCGCTAATTTCAGTGAAGTGGCGGCGCCAATAAAAGGTGTCACGCATCTCGTCTAATTCCACATCCTGAGCTCGAAATGACCAGAGGTTTCTCGCCGAGTTTCTGCAGGGTCTTGTTTGGACGACACCATGACACTTTTTCACTGCAGTGGATCATGAAATCGCGTCGTGACTGTGAATAAAACGATGGAAACTTCCAGCAGAGAAGGAGGCGACCCTGAAGCAGGCAGCTGAGGACAAATGTTTCTCCTTTGCCAGTGAAAGGCACTGCTTCACAAATTGGAAACTTCGAAGTGAAGCAATGTTGGTGATTATCTTCGGTGCTTGTTCACCTTTTTAATTCTGATTCCGTGAAAGTCCATGGCATTACATATCGACATTCTGCCAAGTGCGGGCTCGTCTCTTGGGCCAGTGGCGTAATGGATAACGCGTCTGACTTCGGATCAGAAGATTGTAGGTTCGAGTCCTACCTGGTTCAAGGAGGACTGTTTCGCTTTAACCGTGGTATACGTTGACGCTCCCCTGTAAAGTTCTCTCGGGACACCGCCTCTGTGCTTCCGCATGTAAAGCTTGCATTTGTCCTATTGTCCATTTCAAATTCCAGCTCTCCACAACGGACACCTCCGTCAGTTTGGCGGTATCTTCTGGTGTGTCTCCCTCTGTGGGTGAAAATGAGCATGATTTCCTCAAAAGAGTTACAATTCGTTATACTTCTGTCCCATTATTGTGCCATGTAAGAACATAGGATAACCTCATTGACATTTGACCTGGAAACATTAGAACACACGAGACTTTGGGCCAAGGTTCGAAACTGCGACTAGAATAGATGGCTCTCTGATTAGCCGCAATGCACACGGGCGGAATGGCCTTTTCCCACTTTGTAAATCTTCGAAGACAATTTGAAAAAAATCTACAACGAAAATGTTCAGACAGGGTGTCTTATTTACACCAAATACGATAGTATCTATCGCCTTGTCTTGTTATTTACTTGTGAGGATTCGGTATTCTCAGCACCGTGGCCCGGATCGTATTCCTGCTCATGGAATGGTTGTATTGTTCAGCAAACATATCGGTGTACCAGTACTTCTGCCGATTTTCCGATGCTGGCAGGTCATTGGCTTTGTCCAAAACATTATGAAGGTTAACATAAAACAAATAGCTGCAGGTGTTGGAAATCTGAGCCAAAAACTAAAATTGTTTGTGCAGCGGAGCATGACGGGCAACAGAAACGTCGACTTTCCTGCTCCTCGGATGCAGCCTGACCTGCTGTGCTTTTCCAGCATCACTCTGATCTAAAGTCAGGTTTCCAGCATCTATAGTCCTCACTTTTACATTGTTCCTTCGGTGTCGCTGGTTCCCAATGCAAGAACTCCATCTCTAGCAGTTTCATGACTGTACCTCCACGCTGAGGCGTTGAAGCGTGAAGAAAAGTAATTCACCCCCTCCATCTCTGGGGTAATTCGGGACTGAAAATGAATCGTGTCACATTGAAATATATCGAGATGCGACTTAATGTTTGTCTTTTACTGGGAACCATCTCTTTCATTGTAACCATCAGGAAAGAACATTTCGTTCGCCAGAAAAAGAAATGAATATGTCACTAACCTTTGTTTGCTTCAGGTCCAAGAATACTCAGATCAATAGCTCCCTTGCTTACCTCTGCTGGTCATGTTCGCAAAGAGATCTAGCAAATTGCCAAGTGTGATTTTCCTTTCAATAAATAATTTTGACTCAGTTTGGCTGCAAATATCTTTGCCTACCTTTGTGCTTTTCTTCTTTTACATTGGTGTCTCGCACCTTACAAATGACAGCAAAGGTATGAAAGGAGATGGAAGCATTTCGCTCATCAAGTCTGCGAGAGCTTTCAATGAGATCACGGCAGATTTGGTCAATGCTCAAGCCGGTCGCACTATCTGTAGTCATGGCCGAGTGGTTAAGGCGATGGATTAGAAATCCCTTGGGGTTTCCCCAATTAGGTTCGAATCCTGCAGATGACGTTATGAATGCATTCCTACTGGAACAATTTTCGCAAAACCTATTTTTCAAACCAGGCCGGTAATTTGATTCGACTTGGGAAACTCGAGTTCTTCATCAAAAATGTTCCATATTTAAAACATTATCTCTGTTTCTCCTTCCAGATACACTGCTCGACACATGGGGTTTCTGCAGTTGTTATTGAACGTCCTAAGCAGAAGTGCTGCTTTTCATTAGATTCCTTTAATCCCTGTCCTCTGTTCTCTGACTCGGGTCAGTGGCAACACTTCCTCCTGCTCGGCAAAGTGCTCATTCCCCACCGCTCCCTCTCCCATCATTACAAACAACCGTAGGAAATTGCCACTTAACCATCTTTGTTCCAAAGTGAAACTCACCAGCCTCGGGAATCTCTCCACCAAACGGGACTTCTCATCCCTGGACATGGTGCAAGCCAGAGGATTGTGAAGAGATACTGTGAAAATATTGTCAGTTGAAGTTGGATAAATGTTTAAGAAGCAAACCATATAATTTAGGCTCCAGCTTTGGAAATCTTGAGAAACTCTTTGGGAAATGGAATCAGAGGAGGATTAAGAAGTGTGAACTGTCGGACTGAGTAGAGGACGGGACATTGACTCTGATGTTCTCGGGACATGAACTGATCTGAGACATTGAAAGAATTCTCGCTCACGTACGTGAGGAATGCAAACTTCATCTGGACTCTGGGACAGTGAAAAACTCATCACAATATTCAAATATTGACTGGGATCACTACAGGACGAGTACGAGAGATGGGTCAGTTTCAGCGGAGTGTGTGCCGGAGGGCTTCCTGACACAGTATGTAGACATACCTTCAAGGGACGAAGCCACTTTCGATTTACTACTGGGTAACGAGCCTGGCCAGGTTTTAGATTCGGAAGTAGGTGAGCACTTTGGAGACAGCGATCACAATTCTCTCAGGTTTACTTTCGTGATTGAAAGGGATAGGTGTACTCCACGGAGCAAGAGTTTCAGCTGGTGGAAGGGAAATTACGATGTATCGAGGTAAGATTTAGGAAGCGTAGAATGTGGTAGGAAACTGCAGGGGGTGAGCACATTAAAATGTCGAGCTTATTCAAAAAAAAGCTCCTGTGTGTCCTAGATAAGTATGTACCTGTCAGGCAAGAAGGAAGATATAGAACGCGTGAGCCGTGGTTTACTAAGGAAGTGGAATCCCTGGTCAAGAAGAACAAGAAGTCTTATGTGAGGACAAAATGTGAAAACTCAGTTAGAGCGCTCGAGAGTTCCAATGGTATCAGGAAAGCCCTAAAAAGAGAGATGAGAAGAGCCAGGAAGAAACATGAGAAGTTGTTGGCAGATAGGTTCAGGGTTAACCCTAAGGCATAGGTATGCCAGGAATAAAAGAATGACGAGAGTTAAATTTGGGACAATCAAGGATAATAGTGCGAAGTTGTGTGTGGAGTCCGAGGAGATAGGGGAAGCGCTAAATAAATATCTTTCGACAGTGTTCGCTATAGAAAATGAAAATGTTGGCGAGGAAGATACTGAGATACTTGCGTCTAGAGTAGTAGAGATTGAGGTTCACAAGGTTTAGGTGATAGAAATACTGGAGAGTGATATAACAGACAAGTCCCCTGGGCCGGATGGGATCTGTCCTAGGATCCTGTGGGAAGCAAGGGTCGAGATTGATGAGCCTTTAGCGTCGATCGTCAAATCATCTTGGTCTACAGGAATAGTGCCTGTGGAATGGAGCATAGCATATGTTGTTCCCGTGTTCAAACAGTGTCGTAGAGACAACCCTGGTAATTACAGACCAGTGAGTCTCACTGCAGTTGTTGATAACGTGTTGGAAAAGGTTATTATGGATAGGATTTATGATGATCTAGAAAAGAATAATCTGATCAGGGACAGTCAGCACGGTTTTGTGATGGGTCGGCCTTGCCTAACGAATCTTATTGACTTTTTTGACAAAGTGACCAAACAGGGAGATGACAGTAAACCGGTTGATGTGGTGTATATGGGTTTCAGAAAGTTGTTCGATAAGGTTCCCTACAATAGGCTATTATACAAAATGCGGTGGAATGGAATTGTGGGAGAGATTGCAGCTTTGATCAGTAATTGGCTTGCCAATAGAAAACATTGTTGTAGTTAATGGAACATGTTCTTCTTGGCGTCCAGGTACTGGCGGCATACCACAAGGGTCGGTGTTAGTTCCACTGCTGTTACATGAGATCTAACCTTGCCAATCAGTCTCCCATGGGGAACGTTGTTGAACGCCTTACTGAAGTCCATATAGATCACATTTTCTGCTCTGCCCTCATCAATCGTCTTTGTTACTTCTTCAAAACGCTAAATCAAATTTGTGAGACATGATTTCCCACGCACAAAGCCATGTTAACTGTCCCGAATCAGTCCTTGTCTTTCCAAATACATGTACATTCTGTTCCTCAGGATTCCCGCCAACAATTGGAGTATTCTTGGCAGATGCAGTTTCATGTCGGGAATGCGAGGTCATATACTTTGTTGGCAAGAATCAAAAGACACGCTACTATTTAAATCGATAGAAACGCAAAAGGTGTGCAGTGCAGAGGAGTCTCAGTGTTCTGAAACATGAAACGAACATATTTATTTCTTGCTGGCAAAAGAAAGCCTTTTCTGATGCTCACAATTAAAGAGATGGTTTCCAAAAAAATAGGAAAATTAAGTCACCAGTAGAGTAATCAATTACCAAGATATTCCTCGTAATGTTTTATGGGACATGTGGGATTTTTTTGTTTCTGGTTCGCCAAACGTTTTTACAATGGAACCGAGAGTTTTAGATGGGAAGTTAAGATCACGTGCGACTATTGCCATTTTTGTCACACACACACAATATTTTTTCCTTGTAAAATTTACTTCGCTTTGTGGTTACTGCGCGTGGGCTTGTAAACTACACATGCTTGTGAGTTCATTCCTCACTGTTCCTCAACTCCAGCCAAACAGACTTTACATCGTTATTTCCTGAGTCAAGGTAATCTCTAATCATTGCATGAATGTCATTAAAACTTCGATATTTCACAGGCCTCTGTATATCATCTTACAATATTAATTGATCCTTTACTGTATTGCAGTTGCGCATAAGAAGAGAAAAATAGCATCGAGAAAGGTGGACCTCCGGTTCACACACCCGTTATTGAACCGAAAATGCAGATGACTGCCCATAATACGATCGTGGAAGCATGTCCCGAACCCTCAGGAAACACAGAATAAGTGCAGTGCCACAGGGCATGTCAGAGACAGCACCAGAAAGACAACAGAAATGCTGCTATGAGCTCCTATTTTGGATATATTTCTCAACGAGCAATAGAGTGTTACATGTGTTCCATCAGGAATTACCTCACACAAGGAAGTAACCAGTGTTGCAGACGGTCATATCATCCGAGTTCCAAGCCCTGGAATCAGAGACATTCAATATTCTGTGCATAACTGCAAGGAACAGCTGTCCGAGGCGTTTACAGTCCAGATGAAATTATGAATGCAGCTCTCTAGTTGTCAGCCTCTTTCCCCTATGTCGTGTTTCGTGCAGTCCCAGCATGGAATCTCGTCAACCACGGTTGACCTGCACATGATGCGTATTGGGCCTTGTTTTCTCGTGAGTTGTTGTGTGAGTGAGGCTCTCGGTTTCTGTACTGTCATAAGTCCGAGTGTTCGGAGGAGTCTGGATATCGTTTTCCAGAATTTGTTTTTAATACAGGGAAGCATGATTTAAAAATTACCTCATAGCATATCCTCGTTGAGAATTTTGTGTGCCATGCATCTGCGAATGAAGGTGTGTGGATATTAGTTCTTGGCAAAGAATGTGTGTGGGCGTCAGTCCAGCAGTCCCTCGTAGCAATACGTACAAACGGCAAGGGTCACACATTCGACTAGAATAGCACAACAATAATAGGGCAGGGCAAGCAGAAGGCAGCCAGACAATTCCTGGCAGCAGGGCACTCATCGACGGATTCCATCCATTGGACCCAATCTGCAATCCAACAAACGGAAGCAGCGGGAATGAAACCAAATGAATTCGTACCAAAACATGAGAGCAGCGCTTCACAGGAACCTCTGCAGCGCTGAGAATGTCACCCAGACAGGCGAAGAAAAGTCTGCAAACCATCTTCCTCGCGTCACCGAACTTTTCAACAAGAACTCCAGAAGCATCCGAACTTCACATCTTTCTGCTCCAAAACACTCCGTTTTTCCACAACAGAGAATTGCACACTCAACTACCGCGTGTAAGATGAGAGTACCAGCCTCTACACGACCAAGGGCGGCAGTAAGAGCGAGGGGAAACAGCTGCCACTGTCATTCCACAGCTACAAACGCTCTATTTGAAAGGTACATTTTCGTATGAATGTCGGGGCAGCAGTAGAATATGGGAACTAAACAGCCTGCGCTGTGTATTCATATTCTGGACAATGTGAGTTGTTCACAGCTTTCCCTGAAAGTGAGTGGATGTCATTATTTCGCCGCTGTTGTGAAGCCAGATCCTGCACTGAATTTGATCCCTCGTTTTTTTGTTGTTGTGGCTAAAATGGGGGCAACCGCAACGTGAAACTTTGTTATATTTCTCTCATTTCCTTCATTACTGTCCTGGTGAGGGAGGCTGGAGATTGGCTCGCTCGATCAGATGGAGGCACCAGCTCATTGTTGACCTAATTTAATCGAGAATATAATTGGTAATATTCACTTTGCATGGTACATTTTTCTGTTTTGTTTTGTGTTACTTGAGCACTTTCTGTTACTTGTCAATGCACTAAATCTCCAGAATGTCGGGAATCTCCGTTTGGAATTGCTTCGGTGCTGTTTGTGTGAGCAGTTCTTGACAGACACGTCTCGCAATTCCTCACAGACAGAAGTAATGAGTTTGTGTGTCTGATAATGGCTCTGCCTTTTGAGTTCTGCACCTTGTCCACGTTAACAGCTGTCAGTTTTTGGATTCACTGGAGAGTTGAGGGATAACACCATTTGTGAGGTTTTTTTTTTAGTCAATGAAATTATTTGATGGAGAACTTGGGAATGTAACAAGGAGAATGGTCATTGTCTGTAAATGTCTGGAAAACATTCCTATCTGTGTCAGTTTAAAACATTACGCCGCAAGAAAAAATAAAATTCAAACACGCTGACTTAGTAACAAACAGCATGCGTTTTTGCAAGTGGTCAGGTTGTCAGGTACTGGAGTGTCACAGAATTGCCGATCACGGAAGCAAACCTTCCTATCCAACTTTCATCTGCTGAACAGATGACCGTAACTAATCTAAACATATTTGGCAATATTTGTCCCTTATCTCTCCGAACACTTCCTGTCTGCATACCCATTTAGATGCCTTTGAAGTGTTGTGAGTGCACCAAACTCTGCCACTAAATGTGGCAATTTACTCCACACGCACAAAAATGTCTGTATTAAAAACAAGTGTCGCTCACATCCCTTTCAAATTGTACTGATTTCACATAAAACCTATGCTATCTCGCTTTAAACTCACGTGACTTCTGAAAAAGTGTAGATTGACTATGTTCTCTGCTCGTCTACCTCATGATTTTGTAAACTTTTCTAAGAACATCCCTCAGGCCTGAAGCTCCGGGGAAAACTGTCGAAGAATATTCAGCTTCTCACTAATGTCCACACCGTGCAAACCTTCCAAATCGTTGTAAGTATTTTTTTAATTATGCGAAAATATTCATAGAAAGTGCCAGGGGAAATTGCCTGAAGTGAAGCGATGCTGAAAATTAGTCTTGACAGGTTTGGCGCTTAGTTATCGTCAGGGAGTGTCGCTGAGGGTTTTAATGTAGGTAAAAATAATGAATGCAGATGCTGGAGACAAGATTCAGGATTAGTGGCGCTGAAGAGCGCAGCAGTTCAGGCAGCCTCCGAGAAGCAGTAAAATCGACGTTTCGGGTGAAACCCTGTATTCCTGATTTTACTGCTCCTCGGATGCTGCCTGAACTGCTGTGCTCTTCCAGTACCACTAATCCAGAAAGGTTTAATGTGCTGGGTTTAGGGTCCAGTCTCTATTGCGTCGTGGGTTTGAAACCCAACTTTGTAATAGAATAACTGCAGGCAGCTTTTTATGACAGAACTACACAGGTCCTGATATTGCTTTATGGGTGTGTTTGTTACTCCTCGGGTCTCTCACCATCTCTGCGATAAACACGGGAACATGAGCAACTGAATCTTAAAATAATGAGAACTACTGCTGTCCACATCCTCTCGAGCACTGTGCGTTTGGATGTGTACACGCACAATTTTGCTGCCAGTTGCTGTGTCTCAAATGGCCAGAGCATTTGGCTGAAATGTTGGTTGTCCTCGGCCAAAAAGAGCACAGAGCCTCAAATATTTCACATGAAGTATTGAGACCGACCATATACTGACAATACAACCACGAGAACTCATCCATAATTGACCCTGAGTCCACAGTGTGTAAGGCGGTCACGTGCAGCAGAATGTGACCCCACTCTCTACAAACCCCTGTTGCCACCAGAAAGGGGCCACTGCAGTTTCAATCAGCGGCTTCCTGCCCAGCCCTGGGACACAGCTCATGGAAACTCCTTCCTCAAAAACGGCTGCTACCGTGTGAAAGTCGTAAAAAATTCTAATTCGAATTGGAAATGGCTTCAGAAGATAGTTCCTGTTTTTAAAACATTTTATAATCAGAATTCCTGTCTCGAATATTAGAAGTGGTAAACTTTGTAGGCAGGTAGAACAAAGAAAGTGTTGATTGTGAGGACACTGTCTCTTCAGCAGATGGGATTCCCTACACTCTAATCAGAAATGATTTGGTTTCCTGAGGTATTTTCCCGATTGATTTGCAGTCTGCCAGAGTGTTTAGTAATCAGTTCGGCGACCTAAGGATCAGGGTCAAAATATGAACATATTAACAGAGAATCGTAAATCTCGGGGCAAGGTCTAAATGGATTGTAATGGTCTGAAGGAATAAATCTGAGAATTGAAAGACTTGAATAATGTTATTTGCAAGGGGGAGGAATGAACGAGATTTTTGAAAATTGCCGTCTCAGTTGAATTAAACTCAGTATGAAATCATAAATTAACCAACACCAATCCTGTCCTGGTTCACTCAGTCGGAAGAGCTTGAGACCTTTAATCTCAATGGTGTAGGGTCGAGACCCACGCAGGGCGCTGTTGTTTGCTAATCGGTTTGCCGCTCTCCATTAATGTTGCAAGAGCGAATTCGCTCGCTGAGACAGGTTTTGTTGACACATTTTTTCCTCCGTTTTTGATCATCTCTTGGTTTCTGAGTGAAAACTGTCTCCATTGTACTGCAGGTGCAAGAGACAAGGTTATCAGTTCAGCCGAATATGCTATGAACGATGTCCCTTCCAAAACGTGAGGTACCATTCCAAACATGCCCCAACCAAAATGTCCAGAGACGTCGAATGCGAATGACCACGTGACAGTGACAGCTGCATGTCAAATGGTGCTGTAATAGAATTAACTGAATGAGAATGCTCTGATGGAAACCGAATGGAACTCTCCCTGAAATTTTCCCAATTCATTCGGTAAATGATGCTGTTGTGTACCCATATGGCGTTACGTAATGAACAGCTTATTGTCAGTAACAGAGGTGGGGGTGATGCAGGATAGTGAGGTTTCCGTGTGGGTCAGAAGTGATTTGTTCGAACAGGCAATTCAAACGTCCACAGAGCAGACATAGCTGATTGGTCCAGGATCACACTTCTCCCTTCTGTTTCAGGACCAACAAAAGAAATTGCGGGAAAATCTGAGCAGGTCTGGTAGAATCTTGGAATGGAAAACCGAGTTAAGTCTTCAAGACCAGTGACACTTATTTCTCCATGTTCATCTCCGTCTACCTTTTTATTGAATATCTCCTGACTCTCAACTTTATACTCAGTTTGTCTTTTTTTACTCCGTCTCCAAACATTCTCCCAGTCTCAAAATTTAATAGCAGATCTGTTCCATCTCTCACCTCGCCGAGTTATGAGAGGAGGACTTCGAAATGCACGATTAACTCTGTTTCTATTTCCTTAGATACTGGATGGCCAGAGACCAGAAGGCATCGGAGGACAGTTAGAGCTTTCAGCCCATCTAGTCTGCCCGCCATTCGATCATGACTCATATCGTTCCCATACCAATTTTCAGCCTTCTATCTGTGACTCTCCTGAATTTAGGATCCAGTCTTTTTCCCAGTGTGCGAATGAAACCGTCCCAACCATCTCCACATCTGCTGGCAGCTGTTACACCGTATCTGTGTGTGATCGAGCTCAATTTCAGTCCCCCACACAGCAAACACGTCTGTTCTGAGCAATGCAATCCCCGCTGCATGACAGATCGAACGGGTCTCTGACCCCACGGGTTTTTGCGAGGCAGTAGTTAGCTCCTTCACCACCCATGGCAAGGACCGGTGCTTCAAAATGTGGGGACAAAGAACGATAGGCACCAGAGTTTGTACAAGTTCGGTCGAAAGGGTTATTGTCAACTTCAGTGGAGTCCCTGCTTCAGAGTCAGGAAATGAAGATTTATTTCTCTTCTTGTGGCTAATCTGAATGAAAACCATTTTCTGCTTCCACAGAGAGCACAGACCCGGTTCTGCCAGAAAGAATCCAGTGATTGATTGCATCCAACTGGAATCATAGAGTCATAGAGATGTACTGCAGGGAAACAGACCCTTCGTTCAAACCTGTCCATGCCTCCCGGAAATCCCAACCCAACTTGGTCCCCCTTGCCAGCACACAGCCCATATCCCTCCAAACCCTTCCTACTCATATACCATTTCAAATACCTCTTAAATGTTGCAATTGGAGGCGCCTCCACCACATCCTCTGGCAGCCATGGCAGTACATACACGAATAAATTGTCACTGCAAATCCCCTCTAAGGATCTCGCCTTTCTGAGCTGAAACTATCTCGCTGTTCATTCAATGTCGCTACGTCTAATTCTTGGAACTCCCTCCGTATAGACATCATGGCTGTATCACTGTGTTGAGCACTTCGAGGACGAAGTGAAGTAACTTACCATCTCAATCTCTTGAGTAATTATGGTTGGGCAGTGAAGCCTATCCCAAAGAGTGACGTGCATTCTCCAGAATTTCGTTTGAAAAAGCTGCAGTTTCCAAGTGGACACCCGAAAGTGGTCCGGAACAAGTGTAAAGTTTCGAAGGGAAAGTAGGATAAACTGAAAGTCAATGATGACTGGGATGCATGAGGCAGAAAGTGAGTGAGGAGCAAGGATCAATGTCAGTGCTAATGGTTTAGTCCTTACTGCCCATTGTTAACACCGACTCACACACCACTCCTGGTAAATTCACCACAATTACCCTGGTCTCTTGGTATGAGTTTCCCTCTGTGCATATTCACGCGGTAAATCGGCCCAGGGATGATGAACGCATAATGTTTATCCTGTCAGGTTAAAGATGTGAAGGCATCCGTTTGAAATAAAAGCAAGAAGAGATTGCCTCTTCCTGTACATTTTCAGTGGAGAGTCACCAGCTGTGAACTTCTTTCATGCACAAGCGGACGTTGATATAAATTCTTATCGAGCAGCTTTATTACAGAAAGGTTATCCGATTAACTGTGATCATATACTTCATTAAATGCCCTTATTGATTTGAAGCACAGTGTCTGTGGTTTCGTCAGTTAAAGTATATGGTAATAACCAGGCGTTAATGTTGTCAAATGCTGTCAAATGTTCTGTACATTGAAAGTTAATTGTTTAAACTTCTTGTAAAAGCTGTATTGTTTATCCAACATCGCGAAAGGGACGGCTCAGCATGCTTCTTGTGTTTGAGCTCAGACCGTTGTTATTTCGTGCGACCAAGCCCTACCGCCTGATGTGGACCCATTAATCTATGTTCTATCCTGCTAATTCAACGCAGTGTACTTTTTACTCTGTTCGACATGGATTTGTCTATCTCTTCTACTATTATTCTCCGTCCGTCTTTTCAAGGTTTTTGGGAATAATGAAGAGACGCAGGAGACACTGCAGACTTGCAGGACAATGTTTTAGTAATAACGCATCCAATGAGATAATGGCTCTCATTGTCTGCTGTCACCATTCATTGATTTTAGGCAAACGGCAATGGCATCATAGAAATCCTATAATTGGAGTGAAACTGCTTTTTTTCTGTTCTATTACGAATACTATTTAGAATTGTCAAAGATCATAACGTTTTGAGTGAACAAATGTCACCTGATCTCAGACCTAAGTAACATAGACATTACCTGGAGACTGTGAGCCCAGTTCTACATACTCTGGCCGGGGGGGGGGGGGGGGGCAGAGAAAGCCACGGAACAGACTCCGATTTTAACACTTTTCCAAGAGTAGAAAAGAAAAATGAGGGATATTGATAGACAGAGAGTGGGAGAATGTAGAAGAGAGTGAGATGGTACAGAGAGACAAAGGGAGACAAACAGAAATTCTCCATTCACCATGTATGCTCATCGACATAAGGGAGAAGAAAAAGGTCATAAATGCCAGCCTTTCACCAACTCAGGGCAACAGCAACAGCATTACAGCCGATAAAGGAATTTTGCATTTTTACAGATGACGTCTGTCAGCTAATGAGAGATTCTGGTAAGTATGCTGTTTCGCGAAGTGAAACTGACAATTACCCAGGCAATAAAACAATAAAAAAGCATAAGTAGCCTGAATCTGTGATACGATACATTAAATCTCTTTGTCTCCACAGATGCTGTCAGGCCTGCAGAGTTTCTCTGTCGATTCCTGTTGTTGATTCAGATTTCCAGGATTCGCACTTCTTTGTTTTATGCTAGTCTGAATCCTGTTTGTGACAATACTCGATTAATTGCCAGTTCCATACAAAATTCCCTGCGTTGGGAAGATTGTCAACAACATAAACGGTCAGAGGAAATCCCCCATGGCTACAGCAGTGAGAACACTGAGTCCTTAACAGTAGTCTTCCACGGAAAGTGAAATATGGCGCTATAAGTTTTCTCAATGCATCCACTTTTACTTTTTTCTTTTGTGGTCATTTTAGCTGCACATCAGTTTCTTTCCTTCTTCAATTTCTGTCAGCTTGGAAAAGGCCTTTCCGCCCATCTGCAGTGCGGGTCATTGGACATTCATCTTTTCGAGTCCAGGAGCTTCAATTTCTTGGAGGACCTTCTGCACTGCATCTCGGGTGGGGTGGGTACGAGGCTGTACCACTATATTCACCTGTCTATAAATATCGGAGAAGGGTCTATCTATTCCACACCACCAGGCTTCCTCATCGCTCTTCTGAATCTTGGTTATTATTACCCTTGCCATGGCACCTCCTTCTTTGATAACAGGAAACCGATATCCCGTGTCAGGTGTACCTGTAGCCGTGGTGGATACTACTCAGTGCCAGTAACTGAGGATCTCTGCGTAAATATTTATTGCCTTATTTATAGTCGTCCTGGTTAGCAAACGGGCATGGGTGGCATGTAAAGGTCAACTTAACATCCTTGGTTAAGATTACCGTCTGCGATTGTATCCCAGACATCCCTGCGTTCACGGCTCGTCATGCCATGCAGCCCCATATTTGTATGAGTCTTCTAATCACTACTTACACTTATTTGGATCCGATGTTTTCCGATGTCTCCTCAAGGTCAGCTACACGTTTGCAATGGCTGGCGTGTATCAACGTGGCTCTTTCTGCGATCTTAACAGCTGTTTGTGTTGTAGGGAGCCCTTGGAACGGTCCCAGCCAGCAATTCGCCTTCATGCTTTTGCTCCTGAAGTCTTTCACCACTATCCAGTCTTCAGGTTCTAGATTGTGCATCTTCCCTTCTGCTGATTGGGGTAGTGCTGCCCTTCTTTTGATTCTGTATTTGAGACAGAAGTGTGGAGAGTTTTATACCGTAACATAACATCTCGTCCTCACAGTGGTCTGTTATCTGTCTTACAATCGATCTTGGGCAAATTCCTGTATTGGGCCACCTTCCAAACAAAATCTCAAACGTCCTAAGATTTACTCTTCCTTTCCTTCATATACATTAGCACAATTGGAAATGCCTTTGTCCATGTCATCTCTAGTTCCTCACAACATTTTGCCAATTTATTTTTAAGGGTAATTTTCTCTCTTTCCACTACCCCGCCGGTCGCTGGGTGGTAGGCACAATGTTGCCTCACCTTTATTTCCAAGTAATTACTGATCTGCTGTAGGGCAATATTTATAAATGGCTTTCCATTGTCGCTGCTTAGCCTTTCAGGGATGCCCCATCTAGGAATTATTTCAATTAGCAAAGCCTTGGCTACTGCACTGGCATCCTGTTTAGACGTGGGAGCACTTCTACCCCTTGGGAAAACATCAACTATTACCAGGCAATGCCTTTTCCCTTCGCTGGGTGTTAGTTCAATAAAATCCATCTGTAAATGTTCAAAGGGTTTTTGGGATTGGGGGTGTTCTGCCTGATTCATTTGTATTCCCCTCCCCACATTATTAGTGGCACAGATAACACATTATTCACATTATTTTAATGAGTAATGAGTAAATCCCTTTCTGTACCAGCGTGCTGAAATATTGTCGTACATCTCCACTTTTGACACATGGTACTTACCGTGTGTTACTTTGGCATAGAAAGGGAATAAAGATCGAGGTAGACAGGGTTTACCATTGGGGCCACACCACAACCATTCCCTCATTCTGCACCCTTCCCTTGTCCATTCACGCTTTTCCTTCGATGTGGCCTGCGACTGTAACTCCCATAAGTCTGCTTTGGATTACAAATATTGTGGCTGATTGGTTGCCGTCCTTGCCGCTCAGTCTACATTTTCATTGCCTTGAGAAATTGAATCATAATTTTTCCTGTGGGCTTCACCTGTACATATAGTGATTGATTTAAGCAATCGGACTGCTTTCAGGAGGTCAGAGATCAGGCAATGTTATGTGATTGGCTTTCCAGTGGAGGTCAAGAAGCCCTTGTTTTTCCACAGGGATCCAAAATTATGTACAACCCCGAATGCATATCTGCTGTCGAAGTAAATATTCACTGTTCTTCCTTCGGCCAATTTACATGCCTCAATCAAGGCAATCAGCTCTGCTGCTTGCGCTGACAGATGAGAAGGAAGTGATCCCGCTTTGACTACCTCGTGGGTAGTTGCTACAACATACCAGACACTGGCCTATCTCTTTGCTTCTGAATGCTGACCTAACCACAATAAAACGCTGTATCCAGATTCTAAATTGGTGAATCCTACACGTCTGGTCTCGGGCTTCAAATGTCATTAATTACAGCGACACAGTCATGTGGGTCTCCGTCTCCTTATGTGGGGAGAAGACAAGCAGCATTAAGGACGTTACATCGCTTTATTGTCATGTTAGGATTCTGCAATAGCATAGCATTGTATGTGAGCAACGTGCTGCCGATATGTGTGCTGTGTTTTGCTCAGAAAGCAGTAAGGATACTGCATGTGGGACCAGTCGGTTTAATTCAACAAAGCGGACTATGTCCCTGGAAGCTGCAACAGCCATTTCAAATGCAGGCACGACACGGCGGCATTTATGCAATCCTGCCATAACGGGATCTAAGTTGAGGTGAAAAATAAGCTAATGGCCTCAATTTTCCACACGTAATTCTGCATCAGCACAGATGCCATGCAGGCAAGCTTCTCATCCACTGTACAAAAGGCTTGTTTGGATTTGGAATCCCAGTGTCGGTTTGGAGTGTCAATTCAATTAAAAAAAGGCACTCTAGGCCTCAGAGGTCAATGCAACGGACTCTCGCTCTGCAAACCTGAACCATGAGCTATGCCACTTTTGGGCACCTAAACGGTTGCGTAATGCGGGTTAAACATTCTAAGTCGGATCGCATGACCAAAAAGGATAGCAATTGTTTCTTCATGTGAGGCTTTGAATTTTGCTGGTTTGCTTGAACTCTGTCTTGACCAATGACCTTTCCTTGTTCAGATATTAAGTGACCGAAGAACTTCAACTGTTGTTCCACAAGTTGTAGTTTTGCGAGACCAGATGGCAGAGCATCGCAAGCCTACCTTTCTCACTTTGTTTTTAAGTTGATGCTGCGATTAAGCATTCGCTTACATACTGCAGAAGGGCTGACCCCCCCGGTTAAAACAAGAGTCTCCAGACTCCTGTGTAGAGCCTCTTTCATTATGCTGGGGACTCATAGTAATCTTGAAAATGTCACGTGAAAGTATACTATTTGCCTTTGAATGGAAAAGTGAACCAGAATTGACTGTCGGCGTGTAACGGTACACAAAACAAGGCATTTGCTAAATCTACAATAGAGAGCCATTTACATCCGGTGGAATTTGAGGCAATATAATATAGGGGTTGGGAACATTTGGGGTGTGTGGAACAACAGCGTTCTTGATAACCTGCAGGTCATGAACAAACCTCCACTCCCCCGATTGACCTGGAATGTTTGCCTTTTTCAACGAAAAAAATGGGTGTTCTCACCAGTGATTATTCACGGGGGATTATCACTCCAGCCAATAAGAGAGATTCAAAGACTGGGGTAATTCCTTGCACAGCCTCGGGTTTTAACGGCTCTTTTGCTTTGCAAGGACGATATTCAGACTTCGCGGTTATTCTTAAGGGTACGTATGAGCCCCACATCGTGTTTGCCTTTTGCCCTGAAATCAGTAGGTACCCTTCTTAATCTTGGATCCGAGGCATCTACCACAGGTAAACGCCAGACGACACTCCTGGCGGGGATTACCTGGACTGCCCTGTCTGCCTGAGTTAGCCGATTTAGTTTCTTCCTATCCGTCCTTATAACTGCATTGAAGCAGATAACCACACCAACCCTGAAGATACAATCTTTCGTTTTTTGTGCCTGTCGTACCCATGGTCCCAAATTCTGACACCTGTCGCTGGATGCCTTCGCCAATGATCCGTGAGGAAAAGAGCCTTCCACATAAAAAAAAAAACAGGGTCTACTTACCGTCACAGATACTTAAAAAAGTTTAAAGTGACAGTTCATCTGTGATCATTCCAATAAAATTCGCACAAAAACAACTGATCTGATTTAACCAATCTCCTGAACCATTCCTTCTCTTATGATTTGTCAGGACCATCGCGGTGTATGTGTGCTGTGCAGTGCAGCATATCTCCAGCAAGAAAATCGGTGTTGATGGGATTAACATGGCTACTTGCTTCCTGGTGAGTGAATCACTCAAGGAACCTATCGTTCTCTGACATGCATCACGGGTCGTGATTCGTATTTTCCAGCCTGCCCTGTTAAATCTTCTTTTTGTATTACCTGCAAGCCCGTCGGGGTACTGCGTAAATCCGACCGCAGTCTCACTATGAGATCCCGAGACATCAGATTTACAGAACAGGATTCCGATAACAGAAATGAGAATTGGAATGTTTCCCCATTACTGGTTTCGCACAATAGGGGTGCGGTAAATCTCTCTTGTGTCACGAATCCTGACGCACCCATTAAGTTCAGGAAGCTTCAATTCATCTTTATTTGCGTCGACTCTCTGAACTGCCTTGATTTATGACCTGAATACGTTGCCCTTGTATCTTCCAAAAAAGTAAGAGGTGCACCTTCCACATCTCACATAGATGTAAACATTGACTTATATGCATCATCGTTGTACTGAAAATATAGTTCACGCTTCGCAAACTCAGTGCTCAGTATAGAGGTGGGACATGTTTCAGTGCCCATAAGGTTAGTAGTAGAGATGAGCATAAGCGAGTATTTGTTGCCAAGCATAAGGCAAAGAGACATACCTGTAACTTTGGGGCTGCCCACCTCCACCTCAGCCTTCCTCCATTAGTCACCCTACTGCCCAGCCTCCAGAGCCGATTCAGGCTGTCTGGGCGTGCACTGCCTCACTCACTGGTCCATTGCTCTGCAAACAAAGCACCCGTCAGATTTACCTCTGCCAGCCCTTCTTTTCACGCACCACCTCCTTCCAACGGCTGGGCGACCATTTGCATCATAGTAAGCTGAGCTTTATGTGTTTGCTGTTCCATCTTTAATTTCCGTTTTTCCTTCTCTTGGGCTAGAAAGCTTTCAGCATGTAGCGCGCGGAGTTCCATCAAATTCAGGTTTCCCGTGTCCCAGGTAATACATTGGCAAGACGCCTCATGTAATGGGTGCCTGATAGCATTCACATATTCCCTTTAAAGTACAATTCGCTTCTTCTTAACAACACTTCAAGGTCAGTGGCCTGAAACATTTGAGTTCCTTTCCAGATATGGAGTTGTTTTTTTTTCTAATTCCTTGGCTGTTGATATGGTAGTTTACTGGCCTTGTAAGTCTGCTATTAGTTCGGTTTAAATACACATAGATTCTCTTTCTGTCTGCATCACTGGCCCTCTGTAAAGCAAGGCCCTTACTTCTTTTGTTTCCCTGTGCTTTTATTGGTTTCAAAAGAAATGTTAATTTTCCATTGTAATGGACATCACATTATTTTCTCAGGTCGGTGCATATTCGAGGGCCGAAGTGCCTGTACTGCACCGTAACGTTCTATGTTGTAAGATACATTTCCGGCTGATTTCCGCTGTCTCTCCTCACTGTGGAAACTTCCAGACACATCTTCCAGTGATTTGTCTGCACTTCATTCATTCCAGAAAACTGTAGTTCCTGCTAAGAATGTGATCTCTCTGCAATGGAGAGAGGAAAACAGAGTCGGTGACAAAGCTGAGATCACTTTCGTTCAGTCCGGAATCAACAAAAATTACCCCCGTCTTCCAGTGTCCTGTCACTTTAACATTGCATTGTGTACCCAAGCCATCATACCAGTCTCTGGTCTGCTGCAGTTCTTCTTCCAGGCACAGCGCAAGCTGGAAGATCGTCAACACATTTTCTACTGAAAGACCATGCAGATTTCAGGACCCAACCTGAGTCAATCGAGGTCAATCATTTTGGATCCTGTCCACCCTCTTCCACATTTTTCACACACCCATACATCCCATCAGTTCCGAACACGAATCATTGGACTCGAAGCGTTCACTGTCCTTTCTCATCATAGAGGGACAAGAGCTGCTGATTTTGTTCAGACGTTTTGGCATTTCTTCAAAGAACATTTATTTTTCCGTTGTAATCGCAAGACTGCAGGAACCGTCTGTTTGCAGGAGGAGAAGTTCACAGGAGATGAAAATAATGCCAAGGGCTGGACCATTCCCATTGTGAAAGTAGATGAGCTAAGCTGGGGCTATGTAACTAAGCACAGAGAAGGCTGAGTGAGAAACTGATTAACATATTATGAAGAGGATAGATATGTATGACAGGAATAAGGCTTTTCGGGAAGGAATAATAACCAGTGACATAGATGAAAAGCAGGAGAAAAGCGGTTGAGAGGAGATTTAGGAAGAACGCTTTCACCCACAGAGTGTTGTTCGTCTAGAATTTCTTATTTGAACGTGTGGTAACGCTAAGTGTTATGAGGACATTTCAACAGTAAGTAGCCGAACACTTGAAGATCCAGAGCACACGTGGATAAGGACCAGATTCTGGAAAATGTGACGAGGTCAGACAGACATGAGATGGGTGTCCCGAACGAAATTGTTCTAAGGCAAACTTTTGTGCTGAAAACTGGGTGAGGCCGCGACTCTGTGGTGCAATGGAAAGCGCGTTGAATTTCTACGCCTTTCTTAAGACTGCCATTCAAGTCTGCAAATCTCGTCAGAGTCGAGTTTTAGTTTATGGTTTGAAAGGTGTTCAGACCAGACTCGGCTGCTCATCTGCAAAACCAATAACATTCATGCAGAAACCCAATTGTCTCAAAATGCTACATTTTCCTCTCAGCGATGAATAACTTCGATGTCTATTTATGGTAGAGATCGATAAATATGTGTTAGCCACTTGGCAACACGGTGATATGGATACGCTGGAAAAAGAGATAAAAGTGCTGTGTGAGCTATGATGGGACATAATGGCGTGGCGGGGCAGGAGCGGTGTTAAGAATGGCCTACTTCTACTCCTTTCTGCTTGAGTCTTTTCTGGCCCAGGTTTTTAAACAATCACAATGAGAACAATGTGAATCTACACCAATCAATATTTTCTGTCTCACCTCCATTTCGCTACCCTCCAAGCTGGAATAGATAGCTCCTGTTTCAGCTTTAGGTCAGACAGTGGAGGATTCTCACAAGTTCTCTCTTAGGCTGAACATCCCTTCACATAGATTTCCAAGTGGACACATGGAGCAAGCGATTACATGGATGCTGGGGATTGAGGGACAGATTTCCCTCTTGCTGGGCTAGAATTCTGGCCAAGGTAATGAACGTGAATTTCTGACATTTTGAAACTTACTCTGTATTCTTGCGACTTTACTAATTAAACTAAAATTCAATTTGTCCTTACATAATATGATTATTTTTTTCACTATTTATAAACAAAAACCATGCCACGTGCCCTTGGATGTAGTAATGCAGAAGATTGTTGACGTTGTGTACAGTGTGGGTCATTGTGCCGTATGAACATTCCAAAGGATGCTGGTGAAGTACCAGTGAATCGAATTCTCTGACGAATTGATACCGATAGAATGAAAATCCCAGTACAGTGGCGACATAACATTGCCTGTGATCAACGCAGGAAGCCATGGTAAACGAACACAGAATTCAATAATGCCTATTTTCACCACATTTTACTATGTCATTTTCCTGAACCTGATGCTCCATAATCGATGATCCATCATCAGTATAATCTCCTCTACGCTGTGTTTCATTTCAGATGTTCAGCAAAAAAGGAGGAATTGGTTTGAGGGGCCCAGTGGTAAGATCAGTAGCCATTGGTCATCAGTCCACGGCAGCTCCAGTGGTGCAATTCGTCAGTTTGATGTAATTGCACGACAGACCGGAAGTGAGTCAGGTGCCGAAGTTGCACATTCGGTTCTCGCCAGGTGTTGGTTTTACTGATAGTGACCAGAGATGATTGCAACTTCAAGCTGAGGAACAGTTCAAACACCGAATATTACACCGCAATAAAGTTCATTTTGGCCCTAACGTTGCACCAACCTGTGATACCAATCTCACTAGTATTTTACCATCATAATCCGCAAGTTTATACAATGACCATTTCATTACCTGAAAGTTGCTGAGTCTACGAGTGTTGAAGGCAAGACGTTCAACACCCTGACTACTCACTGATAAAGGAACCTACCTCGGTATCTATCACCTTCAATTTACATCGATGTGCCCTTGTTCCAAAATTACCATTTGAAGAAAAATGCCTTCACTGTCCACCTTATGGCAACCTCTGATCATCTTCTATGTCTCTCTAAATTCACCCCTCAAACTTCTTGTCACTATCAAAAACCGCCCCAAGTCCCTCAACCTTTCCTGGTAAGACCATCTCTCCATAGAAGGCAACATCCTAGAAAATGTCCTCTGCACCCTTTCCAATGCTTTCACATCCAGCGTATAATGTGGTGACCAGAAGTGCACGCAACTCTACTAGTGCGGCCACACCAGTTAATTTCTGGAGCTGCAAAGTGATCATTTCCATCTGAAACTGAATCACTCTCCCAAGAAAACCTAACACACCGTACTCCTTGCAAACAAACCTGTCAACGTGGGTGGTAACTTTCCGAGTTTTATATACATGGGCACCGAGATCGCTCTGCACATCTACACTTCCAAGTATATTACAATTAGCCAAGAACTCTTTATTCTTGTTGCTCCTTCCAAAGTAAATTATCTCACACTTTTCCACATTAAAATCCTTTTGCCACTTCTGAGGTCAGCTCTGCAGATTATCCATGCCCTTCTGTAACCATCAGCAGATATTGGCACTATTGGCAACATCGTCGATCTTAATGTTATCTGCAAATTTACGGATCCATCATTCCATGCCCTGATCCCGGTCATTTATAAAAATGACAAACCAACAGCGGACAGAAAAAGGAACCTTGTAGTACACTATCAGTTACTGAACTCCAGGATTATCATTTCCCATGAACTGCCACACTCTGTCTTCTTTCAGCGAGCCAATTTCTGATTCAAACCGCTAAACCATCCTCAATCCCATGACTCTGTATTTCATGCAACAACCGACAGTGCCTTACTGAAAACCATATCCACCACATCAACCACTTTACTCTCATTCACCTGTTTGCTCACCTTCTCAAAGACCTCAATGATGTTTGTGAGGCACAACCTGATATTCATAAAATCGTACTCACTATCCCGAATCAACTTGTTCCTTTTTCGATGATCATAATTGCTATCTCTCATAATCTGTTCCAAAACGTTAGCTGCAAGAAAGCTAAGGATCACTGTTCTATAATTACCAGCGTTGACTCTACTCCCCTTCGTGAATAAGGGGAAAATATTTGCTAAACTCGGGTCTTCTAGCACTAATGACATACACACTGACGCAATAAAGCTTATAGCCAAAACGTTCTGCAATCTCCTCCCACGATCGGATACATCCCATGAAGTCCAGGGGACAAACCTATTTTTAGACTTTCATGAATTGCTACCAACTCCTCTTTATGAATGTCAATTTTGTTTATTCTAATAGGTTGCATCTCAATATTCACTTCGACAACATTGTCTTTTTCATTTTTGATATGATAAAAAAAAATCCATTCAGCGTCTCTGCTATCCTTAGACCCCGCTGACAACTTCGTACTTCTGTTCTTGTCAGGCCATAATCATATCCTAGACATTCTTTTATTCTTGAACTATCAATTGAAAGCTTCAGGATTCTTCCTGCCAGACCAAGACTTCTCATGCATCCTCTTCGCTCGAAGTAGCTCTCTCTTTCGGTCCTTCCTGGTTAGCTTTTAATTCCCAAGCGTCCTACCTCAGCCTTCATATCTCATGTTTACATACGCCTCCTTCTCCTTCTTCTCAAGAGATTCAACTTTTTCAGTAAACCCAGCTCCCTGTGTCGACCTCATATTCCTTGCATGACGCATACATACTTACCAAGGACATGCAGTAGCTTTTCCCTGAACAAGCTCCATATTTCAGGTGTGCACAACCCTTGAAGTTACTTTCCATATGCGGTGCATCTTAACTCTTGCCACATCGAATCATAATGGTCTTTCTCCCCGCGATACCTCATGCTCTGCAATAAATACCTATTCCTATCCATCACTAAATAAACATAACCGAATTGTGGTCACCATCAACAAAGTGCTCACTTACCTCCAAAGAGAACAGCTGGCTGAGTTCATTACCCATAAGCAAATCCAATGTGGCTTTGCTTCTTTTTGGCCTGTCTACATGCTGCGTCAGGAAACCCTTCTACATACATTGGACAAAAATTGACTGGTTCGAGGTGCTGAACCAATAACATTTCCAATCAATATTTGGAAAGTTAAAGCTCCCCATAACTACTACCATGTCACTTTTGTTCCTATCCAGAATCATCTTTGCAATCTTTTCCTCCATATATCTAGAACATTTTTGTGGTGACCTCTACATTCCTGATTCTAATCTCAGTCCATTCTACCTCAGCGGATTCAGTCACGTCCTCACCAATATCCTTTTTGCTACCAAAACACTGTCCTTGACGAATAATGCCACATCTCCCCCTCTGAAACGACCCTCCTGTTCTGACTGAAAAATCGAAACTAAGGTACCAGGAACAACCATTCTCTTCAGTCCTCCGTTCATGTCTCTGAAATGGGCACAACATCGATTTCCCAGATAACAACACATGGCACCTACCCTATCCCAGATGCTTCCGGCGTTGAAGCAAACACACTTCAAGCCACCTTTATCCTTGCCAGTACACTCTTGTAAACCTGAAACCCTATTTATGACAAAACCACTCACAACCACCTGCAAACTAGAGCTACAATTCAGCTTCCCACTCCGCGGCTGAATTCGTTCAAACCCTCATGAAGAGCTTTGGCAAATTATCCCCTCAGGGTATTCTTCTATTTCAGATGAAGACCATTCTGTTTGTAAAGGTTCATCGACTCCAGTATGAGCCCCTACTATCCAGGTATCGGAATCTCTCCCTCCTGCACCATCCTTGCAACGACATTTTCAAATGCTCTCTCCCTACACTTCACCTCACTCCGATGTAGAATGGGCAACAAATCAGAGAGAACTCTGTTTGTTCTAGATTTAAGATGTCACCCTCGATCCCTGAAATTCTGCCATACATCCACATCACTTTTATTACCGATGTTGTTTGTGCATATGTGGACAATGACGTGGGGTTGCCCACCCTCTCCCTTAAGGATCCTGAAAACACGATGCGAGACATCACAAACCCTGGTAGCTGGGAGACAACACAGCAATCATGAGTCTGCCCGATATCCACAGAATCTCAATCTGTTCCCATCGATATGGAGTCCCCAACAACAAATGCTCTCCTCCTCTCTCCCACACTCTTCTGAGAAAAAGGGGCAAACTCTGTGCCAAAGACCTATAACCAATGTCTTTCCCCTCGTCAGACATCCCGCCCAAAAATAACAAATATGGCATGCATGTTACTGAGGGGCACGGCCACAGCAGATGCCTGCACTGTCTGCCTGTTAGCGTTTCGGCTCCCGACTGTATCCCATCTATCTATTTCTTGTACCTGAAGTGTTACTGCCTCACTTAACGTCGCTCAATTCCACGCAGACTCCAAATGATCTGACATCAAGCTACAGTTCCCGAAAGCAGTTGCCGAGGAGCTGGAGTTGGGTGCACGTCCCGCAGATGTGGATATCTGGGACATTATTGAAGACCCTTACCTCTCACATTCTACAGACAGAAATTTCAAATGTCCGGCAATCCATTCCTAATATTGTCTACATACACACTCTCATATATATATGTGTGTGTGTGTGTGTGTGTGTGTGTGTGTGTGTGTGTGTGTGTGTGTGTGTGTGTGTGTGTGTGTATATATATATATGTGAACACATATAAATGTATATAAAAATGTGTGTGCACTTGCATGTATGCGTGTGCGTATATATATATTAAAAAGTTGCAAAAGAAAGTTGATTGAAACGGCATTTATTTTTTTAAAAATGATTTTGTGGAATATTCTGTCGTTGGGAAATACCTCAGTTACTAACAACCAGCAGATATACTCCCTGAGTAAATATCCATCTCTCAATAGAGATACAGAGGTGACGTTTGAAGTTGTTGACGTTTCTCATATCGCTGATCCTGTGCTGTGTTAAATTCTGGAAAGGATGTTTAGTTCGTTTCATGTTACTTATTTTGTTGCAGCCTCGCACAGGCCATTAAAACAATCCAAAAAGTATCAGATTTATCTCATTGGACAATGTTGTCGACAAATCTGGAATTGAAATGATGAAGATGTTTCAAGTACTGCTTTAAAGATTATAGGATTCAAACAGGAACATTTTTCGAGTCTTGTCACTGGATATACTGGGAGGAGAGGGTGAGACGCAAATGGTCTCACTCCCTTCTCTGTGATTGCAGCCAAATTACCAAGGCAAAAGATGAAAAGAAAATGGTGCATTCCATCGACAGGTCAGTTCCCACTCACTATAGTGCATTTTCGCTTTGATTGTCGCCATCGTATAAAGGGTTAGGTGAGTGGGGAGATCGGGATTCTGGTGGTAAACTGAGACATTGCGATAATTAATCCCACACTGTTGGCATCACTTTATATCTTAAACCAATTATGCAGCGGACTGAACTTACCGACTTCCCTTTAATGCTGAGCTAACAGAAACAGTTCAGTTCTCTTACAATTTATGGAAGTTCACGTAGAACAAGCTGCTAAACATTTCTTCACAACCAGCACTTTCTACACTTAGCCGTACTCAGTTGAAGATGATATGTGGTCTATTTCCAATTAACGGAAACCAATTAGAAATTGTGCACCTAACGCTTACCCGGCCCGGCCGACCAGACTCCCTGTCTTGGTGAAATTCACTCATTATGTTTCTGCACGCATTTTTACAAATACTTTAGAATCAGCTTCTGTCACATTTTTCCTGAAAAATAATCATTTTCGATTTCAATTACTGTAGAATGAAAAAAAAGTGCTCCAAATTTTTCCTTATCATTCATTGCTGGTTTTGAAGTTCGAAAGTCTAGTTATAGATCCATTTGAATGAAGGATTTTCCCTCCTGTTTACTCTCAGCAAATTCACATCATCAGGGAAACTTCCATATGGACGCAACTCAGTTTTACCTGGTTTCACGCCACATGATCTATTCATCTGTTCCACCATCCCATGAAACCCCGCCTTGTCTTTTCTAATGGCGTTATGCCCAGTACTTCGTTGGCTTCCTTTCCATTCTTCCTGACGTCGTTTGATTCCAGTCATCGGCATCCATGTCTTTTATCATCTCTTTTATATCCCAGGGAAGTCCATCTTGAGAAAGAATGCTGTTCCAATGCAACACATGAAAACCCGCTCGAATAATGTATACTGTCATTACCAGTAAAGGGAAGATGGGAGCTAGTTCAGTCACAGGTGAATCGGTTGGTTGTCACACAATGGATCAACCACTGACTGGGAAATGACTGTTTTACTTCACTTTTCTCCCCTCTCTGAACACGTACCAAAACAACACAGTAAGGTATCATAGAATGCCGACAGTTAAGAAACTGCCATTTGATGCAACAAATTCACACCGATCCTCCAGGGAGTAACCCTCACAGAACAATTCCTTACCCTATTACTCTTCATTTGTTCCTGAATAAGGCACCTTACTGACAGTCGACCCATTTGGATTCATGCCATGTCTCAGGCTCTGTGAGGCAGCAGTGCTAACCAGTGAGCCACCTTGCGGCCCTGCAGCAATATTTCAAGGCACATGCGAACGCGTGTAAAATGCGTTTCATGTCAAAGATGCTCTGCTTTTGTTGTTGTCATTATCATGAACAATAATCCTAATTCCCTGACCAGGCAATGAAACCAAACCACAGCGGTGATAGTGCTGAATTGTAACCACTAGCTGACATTTAGGACGGCAGGTGCAATTGCATCTTCTCTTAACAGCGTAGTTTTTTTTCCAGCAATGAGACGTTTCTTCCAAAATACTATTCGTGTCACCGAGCTTTTACAGCACAGAATAATGCATTATGTCAATGCCAGCCCATCAAACATCCATCCATTCTCATTTCCAGCTTCCAGTAGCCCGCAGCCTGACTTCTGAAGTGTTCCCTGCAAAGGTTTAATCTTAAATGAAGAAGCGAATGAGACTGAAGTCAGATACCATTAAATTTGATCATTTGCTGCGGGAGAACAGAACCGCATTTTCAACCAAAGAGGGAAATATACAGACACATCTTGTGAGAATGACAAAGGCCTTAGGAGAGGCCAACATTCAGAAAATGGGGAATTGAACTGTTTGCCTCTTCTTTCTTCACTTCGGGCTTTAAAACCCGATTCTGTTTGCATAAGCAAAGGGGTAAACAGGCAGGCGACTGTCCTTCGAGGACTGACACAGTCGTGAATAATTGGTTCATGCTAATTGTTGAATTCTCCACCTGTTGAGGCAGCCTGGCTAGCTGTGCTCTTCCAGCCTCCTACCTGTTTCATTTGGATTCCAGCAGATTCCTACCTCGACATAAGGAATGGAAGCATTCAGCCGCTTCGCTGTAGGTTTTCCTCCCTCACTATTTCACCGTTACTTTACTGCTTCGACTGTATCACGTTGTTCTTCCGGCTAAACTAGGGCATTCTTGGCATCAGATGCTTGTCGTCCTTATGTTCCTCGAAGTAGAAACACAGATGGGGATTTCGAAAGTCAAGCAGATGAGGCTAGGTCCGTGGGGAAAATCACTTCACGATGTTCCCTCAGAAATAATTCCAAGCAACACGGAAAATGCTTCTGTGAATGTTTGTTGTAACAATTGTAAACACATTTAGCAAGGCGCAAGTAAGATTCGAATACACGACCAAAGGTTGATAAGACCAATGGTCTAGCCTCTGAGCTATGGAGCCACCGGCAAAGAAAGCGTTTTTTCTGACTAACAGAAAATGATGAACTCTAGCACAGCAAATTCCGTCGTCCGAGGTTCGTGATGCAAGCTTCGTTTTCTGTTTTAAAATACGACTTGAAACCCATTTCTTTGATCACTTGTTTGACATAACACTTTGTCAGCTTCCCAATATCTCATAATGTGACTGGGATCAAAATTTGTTTAAACTCCCTCCAGAGGAACAGCTTTGAAGTTTCCATTATGTGAAAGGCACAATGTAGTATTGATATCAATTAATTACCCTTAATTTCAACAAAGATTACAGCTTTTCTTCTTCCGTTGTTGACTAATTCGTTTCCTATAGCATTGTGCAATTTACGTAGTGAAGAGATTTCACAATTTATGACGTTGGTAGATGAAGTTTAGGCACCAAACGTGGAACAGTTCAAATCGAACATACTCCGGAGATTGGAATTGCAGGCTATGCAGGTATCTGAGAGTGCGTTTTAAAACATAATCTTGGGTGTCGTGTTCACTGGCTGTGTTGGCATTTATTGAATAACACTAATTGCTCTTGAGTGGGCTGGAGGACATGACAGTGATAGACAGAGCGAAGACAGTCAAGAGATTTGCAGAAATGTTAAAAAAAGGTTGAATTTAGCTGCCCGGTAATAGGTGAACAACCCTGGTTGTTAATACTCCCACGTGCAGCAGAGTTGTTGAAAGATCTCAGGACTACATCTTTGGGTGAATAACCCGCAATCCCTGCCCTTCCAGCATGTGGGAGCCCGTGTGGAAAGATAAAGCTGCGAAGGCCGCAGTGCACGTTTGGGAAAATGTGCAGTGGTAAAAATATCATTCAGGTCAGGAACAATGGAACACTGAACAGAACGCAAGTGCACCCTTGAATAGAGGCAGACGGAGTTAGGCCAGAGCAGAGGGGGAATTTGAGAGGACGGATGGAAGTGTGTTATCACCGTTTAATCCAAACGAATGGATGAGAGTTTGAGCTGCATAAGAGCGGAGACGTGGAAGAGTTAATGATGTTAATGAGGTGCAAGTAGGCTGACATGGTGACGATGGCGATATGTGGTTGAAAGCACAAAACGCGGTGAAGGATGTCACTATGGTTACGACGTGACTCGTTCAGACTCAGACAGTTGCGAGGGAGAAGGTTGAGTCAGTGGCGAGGCATTTTCTCCTCGCACATGACAAATGATGCTTTCCAGCTCATCTCATCCATTTGCCGCAACTCCACTCTCAAAACCTCTCAGACAAGGACAGAGCTCCCTTATTCATCACTTTAAATTCCAGCAACCTCCGCAGACATCATGCCATTCTCCGACATTTCCACCACCTGAAAATGAACCCCACCACCTAAGATGTGTTTCCCTCCCCACCCCTATCCGCTTTCTATAAAGATCACTCCCTCTGCGACTCCCTTGTCAAGTGCACCCCCCTCACCAAACCACCCTCCCCTCCCGCCCCATTCTCATTACAACACGAGATTTGCAAAACCTCCACCCATACATCCACTCTGTCGCAGGCCACAAAGGAGCCTTCCACATCCATTAGAATTTTACCTGCACTTCCACACATGTCATTGAATGTATCCGTTGCTCCTGATGCAGTCTACCTATTCAAAGTTTGTGCGAAGATTTGTAGCTCGGGTGCTCGTTGTTGTGGCTCTGTTCGTCGAGCTGGAAGTTTTTGTTGCAAACGTTTCGTCCCCTGGCTAGGCGACATCATCAGTGCTTGAGAGCCTCCTGCGAAGCGCTTCTTTGATGTTTCCTCCGGTGTTTATAGTGGTCTGTCCCTCCCGCTTCCGGTTGTCAGTTTCAGCTGTCCGCTGTAGTGGTTGGTATATTGGGTCCAGGTCGATGTGTTTGTTGATGGAGTTTGTGGATGAATACCATGCCTCTAGGAATTCCCTGGCTGTTCTCTGTCTGGCTTGCCCTATGATAGTAGTGTTGTCCCAGTCGAATTCATGAGCAAAACTAATGTAGTGTACAAAATACCATGCAAGGACTGCACAAAACACTATATAGGACAAACAGGAAGACAGCTAACAATCCGCATACATGAACATCAACTAGCCACGAAACGACACAACCAGCTATCCTTAGTAGCCACGCATGCAGACAACAAGCAACATGAATTCAGATCTGAAAGCAAAGTTTTTATATTTTGGATAAAAATCAAATAAATCAGCTTTGTATTAAATTCATTGTCAAATGTCATTGGAAGGATGGGTTTACCGAGTACTTGAAGCATCAGCACAGGTTCTCAAGGGGATATAATATCTGACATGTATATTAGACATCTGTGAGGAGGTAATGAGCAAGTAAGACGAAGTCTACCCTGTCGAGGTGACCAGCTGGAATTTCCAAAAGGCTTTTGGCGAGGTACAGTATGATGAAAGATGAAAGAGCTCATTTTTGTTTTTAACCTCAGCAGATGGAGAGATATATAATGTTCACTTCGTGGAGAACGAAATGGACCCTACAACGAAATATTGATGTTTATAAAGTCGTTTCCATTGTAAAGGGCAAGTGCTGGAGGACTTGGAAAATATGAAAATGGATATTTCTCTGGGATTTGATCTCATGTATCCCAGAACTTTGTGGCAAGTTAGGGAATGAAACTGTTGGGCCTTTCGTAGAAATAATTGTGTAAGCTATTACTATGAGTGAGGCTCCGAAAAAACGGGGAGTGGCTAATTTTGTGCTTTTGTTAAGAAAGGGTTACATGGTGAATCCTGGAAATGATAGACCTGTGTTTCTGACCGTGGTCTTAAGTAAGTTGTTGGATGAAATTATAAACGATCGGCTTTCAATGCATTTGGAGATACAAGGAATAAATGGGAATAACCAGAATGTTTTTGCGCGAGGGAAGTTTTATCTCACAAACATGACTGAGTTTTCGAGGGCAAAACTAATATGATTGATCCGGACAAAGTGGTAGATATTGCTCACTTGAACTTAATAAAAGCTTTTTCAAGGTTCCACATGTTTGCCTGATTCAAAAAAGTGAGATCACAGAGAGTTCGGTGAGATTTCCAATTCGATATAAAATTAGATTAACAGCAGGAGGCTGGGAATAGCAGTGGAAAGTAGTTTTCAGATTGGAGGACTATTACCGATGGTGTCCCACGAGGATCGATGCTTAGCCCACATTCATTTTTTCATTTAAATAAATGATTTAGGTGAGAAGATAAAAAGTGTGGTAAGTAATTTGCAAAATTTGTCGGAAAAGGGACAATAAAAAGGTGATGGAAGATTGTGAAGAGATTTTCTCGTCAGGTCAATTCCTCTCTCTGTCCTCGAGATTTAAAGCGTGGTTGGGGCGGGACAGTGAATGGCCATCCGTCCATCGTACAGACCAGGTTATCAAACGTCCATCTATTCTCGTCCCAGTTTGCAGCATTTGCCCCATAACTTTGAGTGTTCTGACTTTCCAGGGGAAATGTCAATGAGATTCGCTGTGTGACCTTAAATGACACAACGATGGTATTGACGGTTGACTGGGTTGCAACACCTTTGAGAAAAGTATTCTCATGTTCACACTCAGAGGCAGACACGCAGGCACATTCCCTGACAGTGACAAAGCCCTCATAATTATATGCACTCCATGTGCTTTACGTCCGCAAGTTTCTCTGGTGAAAGGCGGCTTTAAGTGGAATACAAGCCACTTCTCCAAAAAATGTGAACCGTTGCTGTGAGCTGCGATATGAAGTGGATACTGAGCTGAAATAGTCCCTCACGCTTCGCAAGTGTAACTTTCAGTCACACAAATCCCACCAAATCAAGGCATCTTGTTCCTGGGATCTGACAGGATAGCGCCCAGCAAACATTCCTCACTAAAATTACTGACACACGGCAAACTCTAGACACTTTCACAGCTCGTCTCGTCTCGTTCTGTTTCTGTCCCTGTCACACCTCCAGATTCCTCTTCATGTCTAGTCCCGAGATCAATGAGCTGTTTGCTACAAATGCAGACACATTGAGAAAGTGATCTTTATTTCAAAAGCAGAATCAGGGAATGTAAGCTGCGAGGTCTTGCTCACGGCAGGGCAATAAGGCACCACGGTTTCATGTCCTGATTATCGTATAGACTGATTCCACCAATGGGCACCGTAGCAGTTATTACAATTAAAATCTTCCCATGAATACCGTGACTAACAGAAAGTAGCTTCGACCCCTTCCTCGCCGAGGGGCATTTTGCAAACAATGTCCTGTTCCTTCACAAACTGAGTTTTTCTCAGCTGGCCATGGATGCGTCGAGCACAGAAAATGCCCTTTGGCCCACTAAGTCTGCACATTCCAATACAATCCCCTGAACCGTTCTTACCTCATTTGACAGCACTTTGCTCAAAGGCTCAAACGAATTCAGCACTGTAAGTGTTCGACTATATGGGTCTTTCATGCTTTGGAGGTTTCTGCCTTTTCAATCATGACAGGCGGTTGGTTGCAGTTTCCCAAGCTTCCTTATCTGGGTTATATGCATTTTACTTCATCCTGCGATTTGAATTTCAAACAAAAAAGCAGAGAGCAAACATACTTCTAGTTCACTCTCGACTCTCAATCACAGTCAGCAACATGCTTAACTGCATGAGGAACTCACAGTGGATTTAACGCCCATCGCCTCAATCACTTGGCCACACCTGCAGAAGTACGCTACTAAACTGGTTTCAAGTTCTCCCTCCCTGTGGAGCTGAGGGACAGGCAATCATTGTTAGGTTTGTTTGAATTGAATCACCACAGCTTCGACAGGGTAAAATGTCAGGATATGTTGAGTAATCAATCTCGATATTTCAAATTATCATTCATTTAGAAGCAAAGACAGAGATTGCAAGATAAACTAAGCATGTTTGGCAGCATCTGGAGATAGAGGAACAGAGACAACGATTCAGAGATTCGTCAGGAGTTTCTCAGAACTCTGTTTTTCTCACAGGGTCTCCCATTCCTGCCGAGTTCCTTGGGCAGTATTTGTTTTAGTCAGAGATTCCCAACATCCGCAACACTTTATTAGCCATTAAACAATAACGAAGCACATTTGTCGTTCCTCACTGAATAGGTTTTCCGATTGGGAGCATATTCCCGAATCTACTAAAAACACGAAACTGCACAGCAAAGGAGTCGGATGGATAAGAACAGCGACCGCTCCATGCGTGGGAACACCCTATCGGTTAACAGCCAAACGAGATAATTAATTGCTCCACAGAAACTGGGGAGTTCCTTGTAGCAAGCCCCTTGCAGAATCTCATAAAGAAGACTGTTAGCGAATTCAAGAATTCGCCTGCTCTTCGTGGAATGACAATTGCCCTCGATTGGTTTGACGTTTCCAAAATGAATCCTGGGGCATTCGTTGTGGAAAATGGGAACAGTCTGATCCAACGCCTTGCCGACACAGTCATGTCACCGGGAACCTACTCTCCTAAAACCGGGACCTACTCCCTTCGTGCCTCATGACGAACATATTCCTGACCACGGTAAAACCCCGGAACTGTGCAGCTGAAGAAAAAAGGATGGTGTGATTGTCACTCCCTTGCTGGGTCGTGGGAGAACAGCACCTGTTAGTGAAGAGCCGAACACACTGACTAACATCGCCACATAGACTGATGAGCCAACGGCGTCAATGATCTCCGAATGCAAGCTTTAGCCTGCTCCTCCCCCATGGAAAATACTCCTTAATTAGCTATACCTTTCGAAAATAAATCCTTGGAAATTCATTCTGAAGACATGGGAATACTCTGCTCCCACCCTCTAAAGACACAACCATGACACCAGGAACCAGTTCTCCTCCAACCGGGACCGTGTTTCTTCCAGCCTTTCAGTGTCTTGTCTGTGACCGTGTTTTCTCCTTGTCCCGGAGCTGAAATGAGATTTGATGTCCTGACGTGCTGGAACGAGAATCTTTTCAATGTCACAGATAAGTTTATGTCCGTAGAGCATGTGAGTCAAAGAACTGGCCTCCACAAGCACGGAAAGATTTCTAACCTGTCTCTGCTCAGTCGAACAGTTCATCGTTCATTCGCCTCTGGATCCGCTTCCCAAGGAATATATAAAGATTCAAAAAACTCGATTTCTGCTTTGCTTCTTGACAGTTTCCCCACCTGCCAATTGGCAAATTTTTCCAAGAATCTCTTCACAACCCTTTGCTTTGCACTATGTCCAGACATAAATAAATCTCACTCTGTGGAGAGATTCCTGACTCTGGGAATGTTTTGTTTGGAGCAAAGAAGTTTAATGGGAGATTTCTTGGGAATGTTTACAATGATGTAGGCAAAAGCGGTGTGGATGGGCGCGTTGATGGTCAGGAGGAACTGCTGCCCCGAACCAGGGCAATTGAAAACACAACTTGTATCAAATAAACTCAGTGAAACCTACATATACACCATGATTTTGTTATTATCTGTGAATAGAGGAACAGAGCTAACGTTTTGAGTCAGATCCGTTTCTCGTTCAGAACACAAGTTTCTTGCGTGTCAACAATTGAGCAGACCTGAGAAAATATCGAGTTGTTGAGACGGGTTTTCTGGAGTTGCAGGGATAACTCATCCAACAGGAAATCATTTAAAATCAACAGTGAGGGGAACATGTTCTGTATTGATGAGAGATAGAGTGGATGGGAAGGATCCATTTCCATGAGCAGAGAGATTAACAATACGGCAATGGTCGAGTAATAAAGATGTTCTTGTATTTTTACAATGCCTTTCAGCACCACTTCAGTCACAGGCACTGAAGTAACTTTGAAGCAGATGTATCATTGTCAAAACTAAAGTGCTAATCTGGGCAGTTTGTTCAACCAGAGGTCAAAAAAGAGCACTGAGAACTGGCCCTGGAGAGGCCAGCGAGATTATGCTTTACCTTAAGCGTTTGTTCCTCTCTGGTCTATATCCAGAATAGTGCAGGACCGGTGGTTCTAATCTCAGGGGAAGGTGTTACACACTAAGACACAGATGAGCTGAATGTTCTCACGTTCAGAGGGTAGCAAGTATGTAGAAGTATTTACAGCAGACGTCTGGCAAGACTCAGTATATTTAAGCCTTCAATTATCTCTATTAATGGCATGGAGCAAGTGGCAGAGTGAAATGTACACAAATGTGCTGACAATTCACACTCGTGGGAGCACATATTATGTTGAGAACGTGGCATTTCGCATCGACATATAGATAGGTTGAATGAATGGGGAATAACTTGTCAGATGCAGTTTCATGTTGGCATTATGAGGTCATGCACTTTGGTCGGAGAAGTCAAAAGAAAGAACACTATTAAAACCGAGAGAAAGTAGAAGAAACGTGTGAGACAGAGGAATCTCATGCCTGACACAAACATGTTTAGTATCATATTCTTTCCCTAACAAGATGGATGGCTTCCTTTCCGAATGCTCACAATGCAAGAGATGGTTTCCAAGGAAAGTAAAACATCCTGAAACAAATAGCCTCATCGAAAACAAGGAAAGAATTGAGTCGTTCCAGTGGACAACTTTGATGCTTATGGCTCTGTAAAATTTATTTATAATGGAGCTGGAAGTGGGAATTGTGGGAGCTGGGGAGTGAAAGTCAGGTCACCCATGATTACTGTCATCCTTCGTCTGTCTTCCTCATTGTTTTGTATGTTATATTTTTCATTGTGGTTACTGTGAGTGCGCTTGTAAACCACACCGCTGGTGACTTGTTTCCCAGACAGTTCTTCAACACGACTCGTAAGAATTCAACATTCTTTTCTCCTGAATCTAGGTAATGTCTAAAACTGTGCAACCAGAACCTCGACATTTTCCACGCCTGTCTGCCTTCTTGCAATATCAATTGATTCATCACTGTGCTCCTGTTGCACAAATCAAGAACGACCCAAACCGCATCAATTGCATCGAGGCTGCGAACGCAGATAACTGCAGCCGCTCCCCAGAGTACTGGCAACTGTGTGATCACAGAAGCACACATTGTACAGCCAGGAAACTCACAATAATTACAGTGCCAGAGGCCGTGCCAGGAACGGCGCCTGAGAAACAACAGAAACACTCTTTTGAGCTACGGACCTGGTTATATTTCTCAATCAGCAATCGAAGTTTACATTGGTTATATCAACTGATCCCTCACTCAAGGAACCAACAACTGCTGCAAACGGAGGAGAAAATGAGGGCTTTAGATACTGGACATCAGAGTCTAGAGTGCGGTGCTGGAAAAAACAGCAGGTCAGACAGTATCTGAGGAGCAGGAGAATTGATGTTTTGGGCATGTGCCTGATGACTTGCTCATGCCAGAAACGTCCATTCTCCTGCTTCTTGGATGCTGCCTAACCTGCTGTACTTTTCCAGCAATACCGTCTCCATTGCTGCAGATTGTCATACAATCCAAGCTTCCAGCCGCAGAATCAGCAACACCCAGTGTAATGAGTCAACCTATTGAGGATACCTGGCAGTGGTGTTTAGTGTCAAGTAGATCTTCATGAATGCATGTCGTGAATTGTCTGTCCTGTATAATGTTCCCTGCTCTCACTACGTGCAACATTGTTTGACCATATTTGTATTGTACATGATGGGTATTGGGTCCAATGTTCTGGTGAGTTGTTGTCTAAATGTGGTTTTCGGTTTATATTCTCTAATAAATCCGAGTAGTCAATGGCTGTCCGTTCCGAGACATTTTTCCTTGATGTTTTGGGTCTTGGCATGCCCTCCTAACGTTGTTTGTCTGCAAGGAATTTGCGGGAATATCTATTGTTGCAAAGTATTTCTGGAGGATCCAGTAAACTCCACAATCAGTTGTACAGAATGGCAATGCACAGACATGACGAGGTCAACAAATTCGACCAGAACAACACAACAATGATTGGACAATAGTGGGCAGCCAGAGATTTTCTAGAATGACGAGACTCATCCAATGACTCCATCAAAGAACATGTTGACCTGGACATAACATACCGGGACCTGCAATGAACGACACGAAGCAGCAACTGAAAGCAGTGGGAAGGAAATCACACCAATTCGAAACGCTACAGGACGCAGAGCTTCATAAGAGTCTCATTAGCCTTGAGGATGTCACCGAGAAAGGGCAGGAAACTGCTGCAAACTAACTTCCCATCACTATCGAACATCCACACACCATCTGCAAACTTCACTGGAACTACAAATCTTTACACAAAGCTTGAAACCCTGAAACAGTCAGGGCCGTCTCAGCGGGAAAATGAACCCTTGCATCCCACATGACAGCTGAGGATACGAAACGCCATACTCCAGTGGTCGTCAGAGCGAACTGCTCTTGCAAGCTACTTGTGCGCGCTCTTGTCAAAATAACTGCTTGATTATCCTCATCCAATTTTTCATCGTTTGACACTGTGTGCGTTTAACATTAAAAACTTACATCTGAATATCTCTGAATTTTCTGAGAATTTCTGCCGTTCCAACACTTAGAGACAGTGAGTTCCAGATTCCAACCACTCGTTGTCTGTTAACGTTTTTTTTATGTGCAGCTCCCCAAACCTTTTTACTCTTATCTTAAATCTATGGCTCCTTGGTGATTGATCCCTCCATCAAATGTTTCGTTAAGTGTACATAATCCATACTGCTCATCATTTCGTACATCTCAACACTGTCTCATCTCAATTTCCCCTTCTTTCAGAAAAACAACGCCAGTCTTCTAAACTCTTTAATAGTTGAAGTTCTTCAATCCAGATAATATATTGGCAAATCACTTCTGCATCGTTTCCACAGTTGTCATATCAGTGCTATAATGTGAATTGCAAAATTATACACAATACTCTAGCGAGAGACAAATGATGACTTGAAATAAATGTGGGGAGATCAGAGACATTGGTATTTCCCAATAAAGTCATTCCCTCGATACTGTTCTTTGCCCTTTACATGAACCCAATCTTCAATGATCTCTGATCCATGCAAATAAAACACTATACGTGAGGATTCAAAACCCAACCACATTGTCTAATAGCATTAAGTGGCTTAATGGTCCTGACGGTGATATTGGGTGACGTTCACCTCACAAGAGTGACAGCTACAGCACAGACTTAACGGTGTCAATGTGAAAGTGAATGTTAATTTTTCCAATGGCCCAGTAACATGGGAGGAGGGATGGAAAGGGGGAATAGTGATTGTTAAAGGGAGAAAAATCTCCGAGATTGGGTGCTGAGAGTAGCGGCTTGAAGCATTAAAACCAACACCTGAGTAAGTATTTTCAACTTAAAATTGATTGTGTCCTTTCTGCGTTTGTTTTGCACAGGTTATGTGGAGTAACATGGAACAATTGCTCATTACAGATACTCGGATTTGAATGGAGGTTGCTTGACCACAACGCAGAGGACGAACCACTATTCGATTACATGAAAAAAACAAAATACAAAAAGCTTTTAATGCAATGGCAGAGATAGTCGAGGAACCGCATCACATGCACAACAGGAAAGCCCACTGAGACTGGATTGAATCGTCACCTTCGATGTCCCCAGTGGCTGTGGAGATTCCATCATTGAGAATGTTGAAGATTGAATTCGACAGATTTCAATAAAAGATTAAATGTACAGGCGAGAGTTCACAAATATTGTTGAAATATCGGTTTCAATAAACATGAAGTTTCACATCGTAACTTTACCAGTGCCGTGAGACAAGGAAGAAACTATTATTGCACACTCACATCACACCGGTTCCCAGGTCTGGACTCAGTGAAACTGTGTACGCAGTGGCGAAGATTCGATTGGAAATTGAGAGTGGGACGAACGAGTGGATATCTACTTTTCGTGCCAGTGACAAACTCCGTGAGCATGCAGTCCTACCGTGAAGGTAGAGAGGCGCGTGAAACACCGAGGCTGGGAGCTCCAAACTCGCTCGGTGAAACTTCTGTTGATATGGCGCAGAGGGCATTGGGTCGTGGGAAAAGATCCTGAGCTATTTTAATCTGAATTGAAATGATTTGATTAGATTCACTGCAGGATGAAAACAGGCCCTTCGGACCAACATGTTCACTACAACCCTCGGAAGATCAACCCACCCCAACTCTATGTTTACCCCTGCCTAATGCACCTAACATTATGGACAATTTAGCATGACCAATTCACGTGATGTGCATATCTTTTAGATTGTGGGGGGTACCGGAGTACACGGAGGAAACACATACAGACACAGAGAGAACGTGTAAACTCCACACAGTCAGTCGTCCGAGGCTGGAATCGGACCTGGGACCCGGGTGCTATGAGGCAGCCATGTGAACCAATGAGCCAACGTGCCACACATTTGCTCACTGAATTGGCGCCCGCAGCCCTCTACAGCAACTATCCCCAAAGAATCACCACTCTCTGACTGAAGATATTCCTCCACGTCTCATTTCCAAATTGTTATCGCTTCACTTTGTCTCTGTGCCCTCGGGTTCTAGTGTGTCATAGTGGGTGAAACATTTTTCTCACATTGGCTCTGCACAGGCCTCTCAGCACTCTGTAAATTTCAAATACACTGAGTCATTGACTCAGACATCATTGAAACAGACCGCTGTTCCAAACAGTCCATGGTACCATTTCCCGAAACTAACGTAGTACCAACTACGTGTATTGGGCCCATATCTCTCTTAACATGTCCTATTCATGCACTTATCTAAGTGTCTTTTAAATGTTGTAACTTTAGCCACATTCCTACTTCCTCTAGAACTTTGCACAGGAAACATACCGTGTAAAGTAAAACAAAGTGAACCTCGTGACCTTTTTTCACTTTTGTCCTCACACCTTAAAAATATGCCCACTAGTCCTGAAATACCCCAAAGAAGGAAAGCACCGTTGCAGTTGAGCAAATCTGTACCCCTCAGGATTAAAAAAAAACATTTATACGGTAAACGTCAACCTCCTGTGCACCTTTGAAAGAAGTCCCAGCCTCCCCTTACAGCTCAATCCATTCATTCCTAGCAACATACTGGTAAATCTCTTCTTAACTCTGTCCAGCTTAATATTCTTTTTTGTCTGACTTGGAAACCAGAACATAGACACAATACTACAGAAGATGCCTCGCCAACATCCTGTAGAACCTCAGGATAACGTCCCAACTTCAACACTGACCAACGCATGAAAGCGTTCTAACAGCATTTTAACGAAGCTGACGATATGTGTCACGACTTCCAAAGTTCATTCCGTGACCTATTCACGTGTCTATTGCGCAGGACCATTCAAAGCAGTACTTGTAATTGTACAAGTGCGACATCCCTTTATAATTCAATCTGCAGTACGTTACATTTGTTCAAGATAATTTCTCTTTACCATTCATTTAATCATATACCCGAATGATCAATGTCTCTTTTAATCTTCTATAACCTCAGATAACCTTCTTCTCTGTCGACTGTACCACCATGGAGAGTTGTAGCGTCCCTCAGCACAGAAACTGGTACATACTGATCATAATGCCAGTCCACATTAACCGCATTTCTCTGCACTTGGACCATATCATTCTAATCCTTTGCTATCCATGTATTTGTCCAAAAGCCTTTTTAAATGTTCTTCGTGTACACACAAAGACTTATGTTGTCATCTCATGAAATGCATGTCGCTCATGTTAGTGTCAACCACAAACTGATGATCCCTGCCTTCCATATTGTCATCTAAAACATTTACATCAGTCACAAACAAAGGAGCCATCACTGATCCCTGTGAAACACTGCTGCTCACAAGCCTCCAGTCTGATAAACAACACACCAAAATCTCACCCTTTCTCTTGTTGTTAATTGAATTTTGTATCCAATTTGCAAACTCACTGTGAACCACATCTGATCTAACTTTACTCATTAGTCTTCCATGTTGAATCTAGTTAAACTCTTTCCGAAAGCCTAAGTAAGCAAAGATATTTGTTCATGCCTCATCAATCCTCTTGCCTACTTGATCAAAACCTCAAAAAATTGTGAGACCCAATTTCCACCTCACTAAACCATGCTGATGATCCCCTATTTTTCCTGGACTCTAAAAATGCTATCTTCCAAAACCACCTCAAAAAACTTGCGAACCATCAATTTCAAACTCACAAGCCTGGAGATTCCAGTCTTTTCCCTGTATCCATTCTTCAACAAGGTTCGTCAATGTCCAGTCATTTTAAATCACACCCATATTTAGAGATGACACAATTATTTCAGCAAGGAGTCTTGCAATTTCCGCGCTTACCTCTCATAATGCTTTGGGATTCAGTACAAACACAGGGTAAACCTCGATGCTAATTGAAACTAGGAACACAGAAAAATATTTACCCCGTGCTGTAATCTGTGAAAATTCGATAGTCAAAACGTTTCGCAAAGGTCACGATTTAAAGGGAAAATATCAACTTTTTTCTTTATGTCTAACAGAGAATGAAAACTAACAACTATTTACAACTAGTTTCTCTTAAACCCATCTTTTACCTTCCACTCCGCAATAATATTCCGATTCTAAAAGATTCCCAATAGTGATTTAAAAAGTAATCATGGTTCAAAACCACTCAGCTTTTTCAAGTCTCATTTTGTGGATTTTTCTGGGAAGATTCTCTCCAGGTTTTCCTCGATGTTCTGCCATGCAAACACATTTCCAGGAAGGTACATTTGTAGGATCTCTTGAGCTGGACGATTATTTCATTGGCTTTAATACTATCAAAACGTGAAGTTCACACCTGATTTTGATTTCGGTTCTTGATTCATAATTTAAGCTGATGGCAATCCAGCTCTGCTGGCTGTTTCGAACAAATGCCACAATGTTCCCTTGATCAGAACAGGTTGTTCTCTGTCCTTGCAAGCTTTTAAACTCTTTTTTTTCACACCACGTTCATAACAATACACTAGTCCAGGGTCTGGAGTTTTATACGCCTTTTACATTTTCTGAGATGTCCAGTAATTATTTTCCTGTAATATGAAATGTTTATCAGTATGTATTTCCATGATTTCTGTAGCCTCCTTAAGTCGAACATATCATTGGCGAACAGACTTCCCAAACTGAGCTGTTCCACCTTGCTTGAATCCCTCTAAACACTTTCTCTTCGTCTAAACGTCCAAATGTCTTATAAAATAATATAACAGTACCGCCACGTACCAGTTGCTCTAGCAGTTGATTCCATGTGTGCAAGCCATCCTCTTTGTGAAAAGGATGTCTTGTCATTCGGTGTAAATCGTACGAGGTCTGGACTCCCAGATCCAAGGGAAAACGAACTTTGCTGTTCGCCTTTTCGAGAGCACTCTTGATTTTATGAATCTCTATAAAGTAATCTTCGACCTCCGATGCTGCAGTACGACAAGGCAAAGCCTGCTCGTTGTATTAAAAATCCAGTCCTGAGAACATGTGGACTCTTTGTTGCATGAGGCCAGACAGAGTCGAATGTAATCCAGCCGCTAGAAACATCACCGAATCTCAAATTCTTGATGCTTGGTCAAATAGTTTCGGAAAAGGTATCGTCCTCTTCACATATGGAGAGTGAACATTTGGTCCCACTGTCTCCACAATAAAAAATGACGTGAAAAATTCGTTTATTGCCTCTTCCATCTGCTGAGCTCAAAAGCAATGTCAACCTCCTTGATCTTTCAGGTAATATTTCTCGCGTTGTTCTCTTGCCAGATATGTATTTGTAAACCCACTTTGGATTATCTTCAGCCCTGGCAGATTAAATTATTTCATATCCCCTCTTTCCTTCCTGGTCTGCACTTTATTGAAGTCCCTACAAGAAATTCACTTGAACCCAGTTGTCTGTCTGATATAGGATACTCTTTCGTTTTGATTTGTTCCTCAAAACCTTTTTTCAACAATGGTCACGTCTTGTGAGTATCCAGCCTGAGAAATTCAGCTCAGGTGGACAGCATATCTGCCACTGGGAAAATGTTAGTCTGTTATTAAAGTTGGAATAACAGAGCATTAGAAATGCATTACAGAATAAAATGGATTCCGCGTGGCTTTGTGCAGACGAAATCAGACCTAACACATTTACAAGTATTTTCAGATCGTAACAAGCACAATACATAAAGGGGAATGCAGTAAATGGAATATATCTAAATTTCAAAAATTATTCAGAACGGTGTTTTATACGGTTTTATATGCACTTCACAAGCAGAGAAGCATGAACCAACACAGTTGGGGGTATGTATAAGTTGAGGATTGGGGAATGAATGGAGAGGCGAGGTAATGAGGGCATTTTCATGATAGTAAATTGTAACTTGCAGATTCCCGGAGCCAACAATATTGGTGCCAAAGCTGTTGACAACATGTACTAATCACCTGTACAACATAAGTTAATGTACTGTTGCTCAGTTTGGAGATGACACAAAATAGATATGGATGCAAGTAATGAGGGCGGCACAGCAACATTGTGGACGGACATAATCTGGATAAACAAGTGGACAAAAACGTAGCAGCATATAACATGCTAAAAAGAGATTTATGCGTTTTGGCAGATATAAAAATTAAGTGGGGAAATACCCAGCACAAAGCATCAGCAGACAGAGCACTTCACTTCCTTGTACATGAAATATGAAAAGTTAGCATCCAGTTTCAGCAGGTAATCGGAAAGTCAAATAATTTTGTTTCACTTTATTTAAATGGAATGGGGACATATGTTTTTTTTACAAAATACACATGGCATTAGTCAGATCAGAGCTGGATTAATATGAACAAATTTAGTCCCCCTATTTTAGGAATAGGAGTTCAGGGAAATTTAACACAAATCACCCTGGATATGGTAGGATATTCTCGGGAGATGAAACTGAGAATATTGCCCCTGTACTCATATGAGTGTAGAATAATGTAACAAGACATCACTGAGATACATTAGATTATGAGGGACATGATAGGATAATTTAGGAGAGAATGATACGCATTGTCTGAGAATCGAAGAGCAGAGAACATAATCTCAGAGTAAGTAGTAACCTATTTAAGAAAGATGTGGAGGAATTTCTTTCTCTTCGAGCCAACTGAATATGTGAAAGTATTTACTGCAGGTCGCTCTAGAAATTGGCAGCTCAGTGCATCCAAGATTACACTGAGATTAGGGAGGGTGGTAAAAAAAGAGGGGGTGTGGCGTTGATAATTAGAAATGGTATAATGGCTGCAGAAAGGCAGTTCGAGGGGGATCTGCCTTTGGAGGTAGTATGGGCTGAAGTCAGAAATAGGAAAGGAACAGACACCTTGTTGGGTGTTTACTATAGGCCCACCAATAGCAGCAGAGATGTGGAGGAACAGATTGGGAAACAGATTTTGGAAAAGTACAGAAGCCACAGGGTATTAGTCATGGGCGATTTCAACTTCCCAAATATTGATTGGAAGCTCTTTAGATCAAATAGATTGGACGGGTGGGTGTTTTGGCAGTGCGTTCAGGAAGCTTTTCTAACTCAGTATGTACATTGTCCGAGCAGTGGGGAGGCCATGTTAGTTTTGGTATTCGGTAACGAACCGGGACAAGTGATGGTCTTGTTAGTGGGTGAGCATTTTGGTGATGGTGACCACAATTCTGTGACTTTCACATTGGTTATGGAGAGAGATAGGTGCATGCAACAGGGTAGGTTTTTCATTTGGAGGAAGGGTAAATACGATTATGCAAGACAGGATCTGAGGAGCATAAGTTGGGAGCATAGGATGTCAGGGAAGGATGTCATTGAAATGTGGAACTTTTTCAAGGAACAGATACGACGTGTCCTTGATATGTATGTACCTGTCAGGCAGGAAAGAGATGGTGGTGTGAGGGAACCTTGGAGACGAGGGAGGTTGAATATCTAGTAAAGAGGAAGAAGGAGGCTTACATAAGGCTGAGGAAACAACGTTCAGACAGAGCGTTGGAGGGATACAGGATAGCCATAAGGGAGCTGAAGAAAGGGACTAGGAGAGCTAAGAGAAGGCATGAAGAATCTTTGGTTGGTAGGATCAAGGATAACCCCAAGCCTTTCATGTGTATGTGAGAAACATGAGAATGACGAGAACGAGGGTAGGTCCGATCAAGAACAGTAGTGGGAGACTGTGTATTGAGTCGGAAGAGACATGAGAGGTTTTGAATGAATATTTTACTTCAGTATTTACAAATGAGAGGGACCGTATTGTTGAAGAGAAGAGAATTAAACGGACTGGTAAGCTAGAGGAGATACTTGTTAGGAAGGAAGATGTGTTGGGCATTTGGAAAAACATGAGGACAGACAAGTCCCGCGGGCCTGACGGGATATATCCTAGGATTATGTGGAAAGCAAGACAGGGAATTGCAGAGCCGTTGGCAATTATCTTTTCGTCTTCACGGTCAATGGGGATGGTACCAGGGGAGTGGAGAGTGGTGAATATTATGGCCCTGTTCAAAAAAGGGAATAGGGATAACCCCGGGAATTACAGGCTAGTTAGTCTTACTTTGGTGGTAGACAAAGTAATGGAAAGGGTACTGAGGGATAGGATTTATGAGTATCTGGAAAGACACTGCTCGATTAGGGACAGCCAGTACGTATTTGTGAGGGGTAGGTCTTGCCTTACGAGTCTTATTGAATTCTTTGAGGAGGTGACCAAGAATGTGGATGAGTGTTAAGCAGTGGATTTAGTGTACATGGTTTTTAGTAAGGCATTTGATAAGGTTCCCCATTGTAGGCTTATGCGGAATTTCAGGAGGCATGGGATAGTGGGAAATCTCGCGAGTTGGATAGAGAACTGGCTAACCGGTCAAAGTCAGAGAGTGGTGGCAGATGGTAAATATTCAGCCTGGAGCCCAGTTACAAGTGGAGTTCCGCAGGGATCAGCTCTGGGTCCTCTGTTGTTTGTAATTTTTATTAATGACTTGGAAGAGGGAGTCGAAGTGTGGGTCATTAAATTTGCAGACAATACGAAGATTGGTGGAGTTGTGGATAGTGAGGAGGGCTGTTGTCGGCTGCAAAGGGACTTCGATATGATGCAGAGCTGTTCTGAGGAGTGGCAGATGGAGTTCAACCCTGTCAAGTGTGAGGTTGTCCATTTTGGAAAGACAAATACGAATGGGGAATTTAGGGTTAACGGTAGGGTTCTTAGTTAGGTGGAGGAGCAGAGGGATCTTGGGGTCTATGTTCATAGATCTTTGAAAGTTGCCACTCAGTGGATAGAGCTTGTAAGAAGGCCTATGGTGTATTAGCGTTCATTAGCAGAGGGATTGACTTCAAGAGTCGTGAGGTGATGTTGCAGCTGTACAGGAACGTGGTAAGGCCACATTTGGAGTACTGTGTGCAGTTCTGGTCGCCTCACTTTAGGAAAGATGTGGAAGCTTGGAGAGGGTGCAGAGAAGATTTACCAGGATGTTGCCTGGAATGGAGAATAGGTCGTACGAGGATAGGTTGAGAGTGCCGGACCTTTTCTCATTGGAAAGGCGAAGGATGAGGAGTGACTTGATAGAGGTTTATATGATGATCAGGGGAATAGGTAGAGTAGACAGTCAGAGACTTTTCCCCCGGGTACAACAGAGTGTTACAAGGGGACATAAATTTAAGGTGAAGGGTGGAATGCCTAGAGGGGATGTCAGGGGTAGGTTGTTTACCCAGAGAGTGGTGGGGGCATAGAATACGCGCCTGTGGGAGTGGCAGAGTCAGAATCATTGGTGACCTTTAAGCGGCAATTGGATAGATACATGGATATGTGCTTTAGCTAGGACAAATATTCGGCACAATTTTGTCGGCCGAAGGGCCTGTTCTGTGCTGTATTGTTCTATGTATTATGTTCTAAGACTGTGAGAAACAGATTTTAGTCAGCAAGATATTCAATGGTTAGGTGCTATTGCAGGAACGTGAATCTGAGGATTATCAGATCAGCTGTAATCTCACTGAATGGTGAGAGCAGACTGCACAGGTTGAATTGACGACTTCTGCTCTTGCATCTTATTATCTTTCCTTTCTGGACTTTCAATTGCTTCTGTTTTTCCTTTATCAAAAGATTTACCGGGCATTAGAAGAAGAAGATTTACAGTGCGAAGGGTTTAAACCAAATATCACTTCAGCATCTGATGAGGCTAATACACGGAAGAACAAATGTATACACACAAATACACAGACACACAAACACATGAACAAACACACACGCACGCATGCAGATACACAGAAACGCAGGCACTTGTGTCTATAAACCAGAGATAGACAGGTTTTTGATGAATAAGGGTACCAAGGATTACCGAGAGAAGCCACTAGAATGATGTTGAGAAACCTCTAAGCCAATATTAAATGACATTCAGACTCGATGGGCCGAATTGCCTAATTCTGCTCCTTTTTTTAATGCTCGTGTGGTGTTATGCTATCTGGTATTCTCTTCCTGGGACAGGAGCAGAGAATGAGTTTAATACACATTTGATTGGAAAGAGTCAGTGGTAATATTGGACAGGTTTAGGGGGCTGTATAAGTCTATTCCTAATTATTCTGTCCTTATGTTTCAAAAAAGGTGACAATTTGTTGTTAGTTTAACACAGTTTTAAAATAATGGGTCCTGCAATGAAATAAGGATGTCCCTTTCCCTTTCGTGTTGTGCTATCTGTGGTGCCCTTTTCCTCAGGGAGCAGCAAAGACGCGGTTTTTTAAGATATTCAAGGCTGACCTCGAGTGATCTTTCCTGGACAGGAGAGTCAATGTTTATTGGGAACAGACCGGAGACAGATGGTCAGAACATTCGGATCAGCCATGAGCATTCTGAATGGTGCAGCCGAATGGCCAACTTCTGCTCCGATCCATTGAATTAGTCTGCAGATGTAGCAAGTGGTATGAAATGATGTTGTTTCTGGGAAAGGGTAGCGGGTTTAATCGTAGCAATGTTTTCCTGCATCTGGACAGCGAGACTGCAGATACAGGAGGTCAGAGTCGAAAAGTGTTGCCCTGGAAAACCACAGCAGGTCAGGCAGCATCCGAGGAGCAGGGAAGTCAATGTTTCGGGCTTACGTCATCAGGCATGTGCCCGAAACATGCCTCTCCTTCTCCCTGTACACACGTTCCTGGGAGGCCTTTTGATACGAAGCATTACTAGTTTACGTATTGGATGCCAAATCTTTTTGAACCATACACGATTTTGTGAAAAAGTCGTTGGATACAGATTTTATCTTGTTCGGGTGTTTGAAACTACAGAATAAATGCTAAGAATAAAATGTGTTGATTGATAAAAATGCATAGGCGTGTACTGCACCTTTTAAAGAGAGTAAAAGTTGGCAAGGACTTAACAAACACAGAGTGTGCTGAATTTTGTTTTAAAAAGTAACATTTGACTTAAAGAAACAGTTCAGCTGAGTGCTATGGTATACAACAAATTCGATTTAGGCCAATCAGTTTAACTTACGCCCCAAGAAACCAAAATCCAAACGAATTTGAATTTTAATGCTATAAAACCAATGAGATAATCTGGTGTTTTGTGGTATAAAATCGGGCATTTTGAACAGTTAGCCAGGGCAGCAAAAAGCACTAATAAATGCAGACTGCCTGCAGAATCGCTCTTTGAAAGGTACCTGTTTCTATGAAATTTGTGCAGTAGAAGACCGAAGAAAAGACCCGGGAAAACCTACAGATGAAGATTCACAGGAAAATCGACATAACTCGCTGGGTTTTTTTGAAATTCATTTTTTTTTGTAAATCTTAATCGGGTGGTTTTATTGGATCAGAGCGGGAAGTAGATAAACTGATCAGACCAGGATGAGTACAGTGTAGATAGTTGTTGTTTAATGTTCTCTTTTTTCTCTTGGAGTTAAAGAATAAACTACTATTGCTTTCTATAGATAGTGGAATTTGGTCGTTCTTTGTCACTCACACTTTTACAGACTATGAGGCGAAGTGATTTTTTTCTGTGTGCCTGGTTTAAATTAGCAGAAGGGCTTCGCACTTTGTCGTAACATTGATTTTTACGCAGATATAATGAAGACATCAACCGATTTCTTAAAATTATGCAGACACATGTAAACATGCCATGAAATTATGCAGCTGGGATTTTGTTTTTATTTTGCTCAGAAAAGGCACTGTGTATAACAGCAGTAATGATGCACTTGTATATAGGATCTTATCAGCCATTGCAGAGAATATTCAAAGAAACCACACGTGGTCCTTTTTGGTGTTCAGTTGGCATTATTGCATATTTTTACACAGAGACGGATAAAAATGTTACCTGCCACAGAAGTAACAGCCTAGTGCCCCCCTCTCTCATTTTCTTCCACCTGACAAGAGAAACAAATCCTGCGTCATCTTTACCAATCGTGCAGGTTTCCTGATGAAAGATTCTTTGGCATCTTTCCACTATCTGATGTAAAGTGAATTGAACCAAATCCAACTGTTCCGGGGAGATAGCCCATTACAAGCAGCTTGTGTGAGTGAAAGAACTTCAGAGGACAGAATAACATTCGGGACATTCTGTCATCTTTCCATTTGTTAAGAGTTCAGCTATTAAAGAACTCTGGAAAGCTTTCATTTTTTTTTGTTTTGTCTTAAAAGGTGTGTGTTCATGTGTGCATGCAGCAGCACGTTTGTGTGTTTATCACATTTTTCTAGAAGATGAGCCAGGCTGACACTTATATCATTGGCCTTATCACTGAACTTTGAAATTTCTTGTAACCAGTGGAGGAGTGTGACTGCAAAAGGAATCAGTGACCCTGTAACATTGGTTGGAACACGAATGAGAAATTCTGAAAGAGCTGTAAAAGTGGGAATTCCCTTTCGCAGAAGTGTGTGATGTCTAGGTGTTTGTATTGAACAGAGAAATGAATGAATGGAAAAGGTGCATACAGAAAAGTGCTGCTAAGACCACAACCAGATCAGCTACGAACCTAGTACCTGGGATAGCAGTGGCAAAGTGGTTAATGACCCACTCCTGCTCCTCACTAAAATGTTCCAATGTTCTATTCATCCCCGCACAGGAGCAGATGGAGGCCACTTGCGCCAAATACCTGATTCACAGTAACATAGGATATCATTCAGTTCCTCCAGACTGACACACACAGTATGGTGTGGGTTAGAAAATGTTATTGGGCAATACAAGCTGGGTTCGAAAGACGCCTCTGGTCTCTTTACAGAGTGTTTCCGCTCTGCAACCTGTGGTCCATTTGTTGGTGATGTAGTGGACGCAGATTCACTGTGAATACAGCCCACAGACATCACTCAGAGATGATACACAAAATAATTTGCGCTCTCTGACTGCAACATTCAGGAAAATTACAACCATTAACTTTCCAGATACAGGATATGAGAACATAAGGAACAGGATGAGTTAATTCGGCCAGTCAATCCTGCTGTGCCATTGTATACCATGATGGCTGATCCACTGTTGGTAACAATTCCATTCAATTCCCAATTCTCACACCCTTCAACTCAATGATAGTGGGCAAAAACCAATCTACCTCCTCTGTAACTACTTTCAGTGATCTAGATCCCCGAATTCTCTCATCCAGATAGTTCCTGACATTCATTCCCCTCTGTGAGAAGAAAACACTCCCCACACAGACACAATAACCTATTGATGAGTTCGGAAGAGGTGAACACAGGAGCTAAGAAGGGCAGACCCTGATATTAAGGCCGGAGTTGACTCAGGATGGTATCAAGGAACGCTGACTAAATTAAATTTAGTGGGCATCAGCCACAATATCTCTTCTGGTTGGGGTCATCCATAGCACAACGGAAGATATGCGTGGTTTGTGGACATCAATCCTTTCAGTTCCAGGGCATTACTTCAAGAGATCCTCAGGGGAGCTTCCTTAGCACAAACAGCTCCAGCTGCTGCATCAATCCTTTCCACCACCATAAGATCAGAAGTTGTGGTGGTCACTGAAGATCAGACAATATTCAGAACATTTTGTACACTGTCAGCTCCTGAACCAGTCTGTGTCCATATGCAGCAAGACCCGGACAACATTCAGGCTTGTGTTGTTAAAGTGTTTCTGTCAATCGCCATGGAGAGTGGGGCTGAAGTAGGGGAAATGTTCTCAGAGGCACTTAAACTATCGAGAATTTTAATCCACGTAAAAAAACCAAACAATGGAATTTATCGCGTTCTTAGTGTCTGTTTAGAACATAATGAGTGATTGTCCATTCCCCTCAAGTTTCAATGCAATCACCTCTTATTCTCTCACAGCACTACAGATTAATCTTTATTCACTCCTCATGGTACCATGATCCCTGTGATTGTTGACACTCTTTCACACTCTCTCTGTGATGAGGAGATCATTCCTTATAAAGGAAAGAAAATCTGCCCACAATACCCTAAATAATGCCTCAACAACACTCTCAGAGATTATCACAATAATTCAATTCCCTCACTTTGCCGTCTCTGTTTCTTTCCTGTGGTGTAAAAAAGCCATTCCTTCTCTATGCCCTGAGACTGACGTGAAATGTACAAGTTCCTTACGTTTGGACATCAACATCAAGAAAGCCAACACCAAAGATGATGAACATCACTTTTGTGAAAAATTTCAAAGATATAGAATACACCTAAAACAAGGAATGGTCACCTACCTGAATTGAAACGAGCTGTCGGAATATGGTAAACAGGGAGAGGAAGGAGCTATCTTTCCATTGTTCTTCGCTCACGAGATGTGTGCAGCCCTGGTCAGGCCAGCATGTCATACCGATGTAAAACTGAGTGGCTGATTCAGCTGTTCCACATGACAGTAAAGAGTAACTACATTGTTGTGGGATTGCAGTCACACAGAGACCTGACCAGGCAAGGATGACCCATTGTCTTCTCAAAATGACATGTGGCAAGCAGATGGGCTTTTTCTCACAAATGATAATGGTTTCATTTTAATTATATCAATTTCTTTCATATGATATCAATGGATTATTATTCGATAGCAGTAGGTTATGAGTGAATGACTTGAGCACTATACACTGTCTTACATCTAACAGACTCTGTGCAGAGAACAAGTTAAACATCTCAAATGCAATTATTTTGTAGTGGACACGTGGTTTGAAGAGACTTGAAGAAACAGCTGTATCGGATTTAACAAAAACACAAACGATGGTTCATTCAGGAATTGCACTGAGGCAGAGGAGGCGGCTGGGATATCATAATGGTGGTATTGGACAGGATTGGTGGAGGGCAGGATATGGAAATGTAAATTTGTGCAGGACAGAAAGGATTATGGTGTTTGAGAACAGTCCGGTTCCTTCTCGCATATCAGTGAGTAATTTGTAAATAGTAATTTGAGTTATATATTTAATCAGGAAAGGAATATTTGATTGGAACTGAAGACATTGATTTCCATTTCCTAATATTTACATATCATGAGCAGAAATTCAGTTCAATCCAGTTTAACATTCAAAGAGAATGACTTACTAGGAACACCAACTATAGCGAGGATGGGATAGCAACCACCTTGAATAATCCAAAGGCTTTCCTGGATCCGCCATGCTAATGATATCCAAGGCTGAGAAAGAAAGTAAAGACCCAAGGATAAACTCCTGTTCATTGTTGGAACATTCAAGTCTAATGTTCACAGATTCTGATCCATTGTTGGAACATTCGAGTGTAATGTTCTCAGATTCTGATCTCTCCTCCCTTTCCTTTGGAGCTGCTGATCCCTGTTAGTGCTGTCAGTGATGCTCCCTCTCACACTATGGGAAAATACATTGACAGAGCCCATTTATCGTTTAACGATGGAAACCCTCCACTGGGATAATTAGAATCCACAGAGATTGACAATAATCACAGTCGGTGAACAAATAGCTCCAGTAAACCACTTTCAATTCAATATTAATTTTATTAAAATTCAAAATAACGTTTAACATTTACACATTCAGCATGGGATATGTGGGAGTGACTGGGGGAAGGGATGTTGGAGATGGCAGATTGTTTGTGTGTAATCATTCAATCTGCTTTGAATATGAGAGAAATGACAGAGGATAGTTGGAACATAAACCAGTTTCTCCACTTATCAATGGAAACTTTTTATAGCCTGAAATTATTGATAAGTGATTATATTGATGAATGAACTTTTATAGTCCAAAATCTGATGGGAAAATGTACTTAAGAAAACATGGATTATAACAGGCAAACTGCATGGATATGTTACAGAGAATTGTACGTGACAAATACAATTCAGATTGTTATTTGTTGATCAGAAGGGGCAAGTGAGGGTCATGCTGTTAATGTTATTGATGTCAATGACCTCTGATGAAGTATTATTTATTGGACTTCAATTACTGTGTGATTATGAGATTGGGGAGGAGACAGATATCAGAGAGAATTGGAGGAAATGGTTGCTGCGACTGGAGGGAGAGATAATGATATTGCTAGTCATCAGTATTGGAACGTGCCTCTTTATAAATCATTAGGTCAGAATCAGGACGCATCTATAGTGAGGGATGAGGACAACCAATATTAAACATAAAACCAGAAGACAAAGGAGCAGAAATGTGGCCTTTCTGCCCATTGAGTCTGCTCCTCCATTTGATCATATCTGTTAAGCTTCTCAACATCACTCTCCCGCTTTCTCCCCATAACCCTTGATCCCCTTGACAATCAAGAACCTATCGAGCTTAGTCTTAAATATACATAATGACCTGGTCTCTACAGCTTCTGTGGCCGTGAATTCCATAGAACCGCGACTCTCTGGCTGAAGAAGTTTCTCCTTATCTCTATTCTAAAAGGTCTTCCCTTTATGCTGGGATCTCGAGTCCTAGTTTCTCCTATCAACAGAAACATCTTTCCAACATCCTCTCAGTCCACGTCATTCAGTATTTGGTAAGTTTCAATTAGATGCCCCAGATAATTCTAAACTCCATCAGATACTGACCCAGAGTTCTCAAATGTTCCACATATGTTAAGCTTTTCATTCCAAAACCATTCCAATGAATCTTCTCTGAACATCCTCCAGTGTCAGCACATCCTTCCTGAGATACGGGACCCAAAACTGCACACAATGCTCCAAATGTAGCCTGACCCGAGCCTTATACAGCCTCAGAAGTATATCCCTGCTTTTATATTCAAACCCTTTGGAAATGAATAGCATCATTGTATTTGCTTTCCTTCCTACTGACAACCTGCAAGTCTACCTTGAGAGACTCCTGGACTAGAACTCCCAAGTCTCTTTGCACTTCAGACTTCTGATTTTACTCTTAATATTGAAAATAGTCCATGCCTCTTGTCTTTCTGGCAAAGAGCACGACCACACACTTTTGCAAACTGTGCTCTATCGACCAGTTCTTTATCCAATCTCCCAAACTGCCCACATCCTTCTGCAGGCGAAGATGAGGACTGCAGATGCAAGAGATCACAGCCCAAAAGGGTGGTGCTAGAAAAGCACAGCCGGTCAGGCAACATCCGAGGAGCAGGAGGTGCGACATTTTAGGCATAAGCCTTTCGTCAGGATTGAGGAGGGTGCGCGGAAGGGGGCTGAAAGATAAATAGGAGAGGGTGAGGCTGGGGGGATGGTAGCGTGGAAGGCGATAGTTCGACGAAGGTGGGTTGTGATCGTGAAGGTCAGGGAAGATGGACAGATTGGACAGTTCAAAGGGATAGTGCGAAGTTGGAGTGTTCGATGTGAGATAAGGTGGGGAAGGTGAGATGAGGAAACTGGTGAAATTGACATTGATACCGTGTGGTTGCACGGTCCCAAGGTGGAAGATGAGATGTTGTTCCTCCAGGTGTTGGGTGTCTTGGGTTTGGCAGTGGAGCAGCCCCAGGACTGGCATGTCTTTGGCGGATTGGGAGGGAGAGTTGCAGTTTTCGGCCATAGGGTGGTAGGGTCATTGTGTGTGTGTGTGTGTGTGTGTGTGTGTGTGTGTGTGTGTGTGTGTGTGTGTGTGTGTGTGTGTCTGTGTGTCCCAGTGATGCTCCCTGAAACTTTCCAAAAGTTGACATCCTGTCTCCTCAATGTACAGGAGACAGGGAACAATGGACAAAGTACAATGTCTACGGGGTGTGGAAGGATCCTTTGGGGCCTTTGATGGAGGTGAGGGGGAAGGTGTAGGCGCGCGTTTTACACAACTTGGTATGGCAAGGGAAGATGCTGGGAGTGGATGATGGCTTGGTTGGGGGGTTGGGACGTGGCCTTAATGAGGGAGTTGTGGAGGGAATGCTCTCCGCAGAATGCTGATAGAGGTGGGGAGGGAAATATATCTCTGGTGGTAGGGTCTGACTGGAGGTGGCAGAAATAGTGGAGGATGATGATTCTATCTGGAGGTTGGTGGGGTGGAAGCTAAGGACCATGGCGGTCTATCCTTGTTGTGGTAGGAAGGGTGGGTTTCAAGTACAGAGGTTTGGGAAGCTGAGGAGAATCGGTGGAGCAACTTTCTGCAAGCTCACCACCTCTTCAATGCTATCTGACCGTCTTCATATCTTTGTACTGTCTGAACATCAGGTTGTCGGTGGCACAGTGGCTTAGTGGTTAGTATAGTGCCAGGGACACAGGTTCGATTCCCACTTCGGGTCAATGCTAGTTTGGAGTTTGTGTATTATCCCCATATCTGCATAGGTTCCCTGCGGGTGTTCTGGTTTCCTCCTGCAGTCCAAACATGCGCAGATTAGGTAAAATGGGTATGCTAAACTGCCCATATATTACGTTATTAGTCAGCAGAGATTGGGTCTGCTTGGGTTACTGTTCGGAGGGTTGGTGCGGACTTATTTTGCCAAATGGCCTGTTTCCACACTCCAGTGATTCTTATAATAAAAATTAGCCAAAGTGCCCTCAGTTTCTTCATATAGATCATTAACTGTATAATGTGAAATTTGGTGCTCCCAACAATGAGTCTTGTGGAACAATGCTTGTTACTGACTGCCATCGTGAGAAGGCACATTTTACCCTTACTTTTTGCTAGCTTCAATCGATGCCAGCACGTTGCATCTGACACGTGGGTCACCTTTCTCAATAACCTCCAGTGTAGCAATTTGACAAAAAACGTATTGAAGTACAGTTAGATAATATCCATTGGTTCTCCAAATCTGCTCATTACTTCCACAAAACATTCTAGTGGTTTGTCAGGCATGACCGCCTCTTGATGAAACCAAAATAACTCTGCCCTATTTTACCATCTACATCCAAGTATTCAGAAATCACATCCTTCATGATGGATTTCAGGATCTTACCCACAACTGAGGTTCGGTTAATCAGTCTGTAATTTTCCGTCTTCTCCCTTAATCCCTTGTTAAACGGGGTATCACGTTAGCGATTTTCCAGTCCACTTTGCCCTTTCCTTATTCTCGTCATTCCTGAAAGATCACAACTAACGCTTTCAGCTATCTCCCTTACAAGGCTTGAGTGTAGTCCCTCTGGTCCAGATGATTTATCTGCATTCTGGCCATTCAGTTTTCTAACCCGTTCTCTTTGGTGATGACCACCATGCTCCGTTCTTCCCCTCACTCTTTTGATGTTTTCGGAAATTATTCGTGTCTTCCACTGTGAAGACTGATGCAAAGTTCCTCAGCCATTCGTTTGTTCCCCACCACTACCACTCTAGCATCATTTCCATTATCTACTTTTGCACTTTATATATCTAAGTGGCTAGCTTACCCCCTTATTTAATTTTCATCCTCTTTATACATTTTTGTTGCCCTCTGTTGATCTTTGTAAGCTTCCCAATACTTTGGTTTCACACTGTCCTTTACCACATTATATGCTTCTCCTTTTTGCTTTGATGCTATCCCTCACTTCCCTTGTCAGCCATGGTTGCCTCATCCTCCCTGTACCATGCCTCTTTCTCCTTGCAATGAATCTCTGCTGTGTCTCCTACGTTACTCTTAGAGCCTCCTGCCATTGCTGTTCTACTGTCTTTTCTGCTAGGCTACTGTCTCCGTCAATTCTACCCAGCTTCTCCCTTATGCCTCTGCAGTTGCCTTTATTCAGCTGAAGTACTGTTGCCTCTGATTCTATCTTCTGCCTCTCAAATTGGAGAATAAACTCAACCATGTTATGATCGCTGCTTCCGATGGCTTCCTTCAATTTAAGATCCCTTATCTAGTCTGCCTCTTTGCACAACACGAAAACCAGTATTGCCTGTTCCCACGTGGACTGCACTACAAGCTACTCAAAAGAAAATCTTGTAGACATTCCATGAACTTCTTTTCTTACAATCCATTACCAATCTGATTTTCCCAGTCCCACTGCATATTGACATCGCCCATGATCACTGTAACCTTGCCTTTCCTACACATCTTTTCTATCTCCTGATGTATTTGATGGCCCAGCTCCTCACTACTGTTTGGAGGCCTGTATAAGACTCCAAATGTGGTTGCTTTAACATTGTGTTTCCTCAATTTTACCCATGCAGATGCCACACCATCTGACCCTATGTTATTTCTCGCAATTGGTTTAATTTCATTTCTTACTGATAAGGCAACCCCACCTCGTCAGCCCACCTGCGTATCTTTTGGATAGGGTACATATCCTTGAATATTTAGCCACCAATCCTGATCCCCTTGCAGCCTTGTCTCCGTGATGCCCATCACGCCATACCTGCCCATTGTGATCTGGGTCAAGAATTCATTTACCCTATTTCTCATACTGCATGCATTCAGATATAACACTGTCAGTCCTGTATTAACCATCCCTCCTCTCATTGTCATTCGTTTTCCAGTGTGGTTGAAGTTTGTTTGTTAATAATTTCTAGATACTCTATCCTATTTATGTCTGTAATGGAGATTTTAATAATCTATCCTGAATTCTGCACTTTTACCTCCTCTTTTAATTCAGGATTCTAATTACCCCTATAACTGATTCCCGTTCCTCCACCCACACCACCACTCGTATTCCATTTACATCCCTGTCTACCGCCCTAGTTATGCATTTCATTCGGACTCTGGTCCCAGAATGGATCCGATAAAGGTTGTCCCATCAGAACAGGTCCTTTCTTCCCCAGAAATGAAATGTGTTTATTCAACACAAAATACAGCGACAAAATGATTTTCTCGACAAACCAAAATATGAAATGCACAAAGAGATAAGATTGTTAAAATACACTCATGATATCGCGCTATATGAAGTGAAATGTGGATTACTAAACCATGGAAGTGGTGTGCAAACTTTTTCAGTCATTAATTGACCCACAGCTGAGATGCTGATTTCCCCTGACAGTGATTCCCCTCACTGAGATTCTCTGGCCCAGTCTCTCGCACAGTGTCTCAGGGGGTTATCAGTTCCTGTTATTATTGGCACAGCCCATTTAAATTAATCCACCTTCTCTCTGGAGTCGCTCAATTGGTCTATTGTCTTCTGTTTAGCTGTCAGCCACTCAACTCTGTGAGATTATAGGAAATAAATGATCTAGGATCACAACCAGTATCAGCATGGTGCTCACAGGGTATGGCTCCCAGACAAAGAGCTTGCGGTTCAGGGGATTTTTTAAATGAAACTTCCATCTTCTGTCTATTTCTCCTCATGCTGTCTCCTGATCTATCTAATTTCATCCGCGATTCACACCTCTTCATTTCTCACTCACTCTGTCACTCCGTTTTCTCTCCTCTCTGTTTATCTCCCTTTACATTCTTTCTTTCTATTTCATTCTCTCTCTCTTTCTCTGTCTATCTCCAATAATTCTCTCTGCTTTCAGATAGCGTAGTTGGAGAGCTTGTGGGTGTATGAAGGACTGAATGGCTTCCGTCTGCGTTCTATTAGTTCTGAAGTTCTCTGACCCACAATAAAAACGTTAGGTGCCTGTCGAGACAAGCTGGTTCAGTGAAGGAGACAGGGCACAATCATCCATTATCTCTTGCTGTTTTCTGGTATACAGCGACTTCGAAATATTTGTTCAATTAAAATAGATTGAAATTCGAACAGTCGAGAGGACGTTCGCCAGATGATATTGCAATCAGGATTTAATAAACAGTTGCCACACACAAAATGTGGATTTGCCTGATAGCTACTCCTCCCAATTAACACTCCTTAGCTCCTGCCTGATACTGACGTAACTTGACTTACTCAAATTCCATAGCTTCTCGAATGGTCCTGATTTATCCATGTTCTTAGCTATCTTAAAACGGAAGGAGTTTCCAAAATGATTTCACAATGCTGTCCCCCTGAAATGTCAGTCAACTCTCCAGGCTCATTAGCCAATACGAGGTCCAGTATGGCCCGTCCTGTAGTGGACTATCCACATACCGTTTCAAGTAACCCGCATGGATGCACCAAACAAATTCTGCCCCGTCGAAGCCACGTGCTGTAAGTGAGTCCTAGTCAATATTGGGGATGTTGTAGTCACTCACTATGAAACTCTGTTTTTATTACACCTTTCCATAACTGGCCCACGCATTTGTTCTCCAAGTTTCGGTGGCTGTTGAAAGGACTATAGTATAATCCTAACACAGGAATTGCATCAATCTTATTTTTGTGCTCAACTCATATTGCCTCAGTGGATGACCCCTCCAGTACGACCTCCCTGAGTTCAAATGCAACGTTATCCCTGATTAGTAAAGCAGCTCCTCCACCTCTTTCACCTTCCTTTCTATCTCATCTAACACAACAATACCCTGAAACGTTGAACGCCCAGTCCTGTCCCTCTCCAAGCTAAGTGTCTGTAATGGTTGCAAAATCATGGTCCCATGTATTGAATCAGGCCGTACGCTCATCTGCCTTACCCATAATACTCATTGCGTTGACATAAACACACTTCAGCCTAATGCCATCAGATCCTGAGTCGATAGGATAAACACAAGAAGGACAGGGTGGACCTTAATTGGCAGCAATCTCCGATATGTGGATCATTGGGATTTGCAGGTCGGTAGGATGTTCGCAAGAAGGAAGGGATGGACCTGAACTAGCAGCAATCTCCTGGCAGGCATGTTTTCTGTTGTCACTCAGGAGGGTTGAAACTAGTGTGGCCGTTGGGGGGAGGGGGTCACAGTGGGAACCAGAGCAGTCGGTCCACAAGTACACGACTGAGGCGGGGTTGGCGACTAATCCCAGTACAGCTAAGACCAACAAAAAACAGACAGAGGTGACTGAACACAATGGACCTGGCAGTCTGAAGTGCGCTGATTATAATGTGAGGAGTATGACAGGCAAGACGGATGAACTTGGAGCTTGTGAGTATATATAACTGCTATGTTAATATGATAGAGATTTATTTGAGAGCGAACTCGGGAATCCCAATGATACACATATCGGAAGTGCTGCCTCCTCTACCAGTTCTTTGCCCATGTATTTAACTCTACTACCATCCTATTCCTAACCTCATTGGCACATGGAATAGTCTTGTCACACCAAAACTTAAATATCATTTCAGCACAACTCCGGAAAGACTTTTTTCTTTAAAATGGACAGACTTGACAATAAATACTTAAGTGTGAGTTTATTAACTGGGAAAGAGGAGTCCTCTGAATCAGTCCAGTGATGACAGGATCTGATATCTATCACCTCCACCAAACCTGCTTGACAACGAACTCTATTTTTCCAGAACGGCGAGGAGAGAAGGAGGAGTGAAGCGAGGGCTGCCGGGAAGGTTAGGGCTTAATTTATATATGGGCAGTGGCTCTACCGAGATACTATATGTATATCTCCCTTAAGCCCCCTCCACTAACCAGAAGAAAAATATCCTGTAAGGTAAGGCTTTTATTTCTTATCCATCTTTTTCATTTATTTAAGTGCTTTGTTTGGTTTTAGTTAGTTCATATAAAGTTAAGCTTACAATGGCAGGGGATTTATCCATCTTCAAACATTGCAGCTTCCACAGCACATTCTCATCAGCACCGACCACTACACTCATCTCTCCCCCTTGACTGTCTTGAAGTTCTGGAAGGAGAAAGTGAGGTCTGCAAATGCTGGAGGTCAGAGCTGAAAATGTGTTGCTGGAAAAGCGCAGCAGGTCAGGCAGCATCCAGGGAACAGGAGAATAGACATTTCGGGCATAAACCCTTCTTCAGGAAAGCCCTTCTTATGCCCGAAGTTCTGGAATGCTGCTAGTTGTCAACCATTGTGAGGACTGATGCAAAGCACCTATTCAGTTCATCCTCCAATTCTTTGTTCTCCATTTTTCTGTAGCCGGCCTCATTTTCAAGTTGTCCAATGTTCACTCTTGCATCTCTTCATGTTATCGATCTTAACTAAAATCTTGCAGTCTCCTTTCATATGGGGAGCTGGCTTATACGTTCCATATTCTCCACCTTATTGTTTATTTTAAATTATCCTCTGCTGCTATAGAAAGGCTTCCCAGTCTTATCGAGACTGAGGGAGAGTATTCTAGGGAATTGACTGCAGATGGCAACATGTAACTACGCTAATCCTGTTAGCCATCATTGGATGGCATGATGACACAGCTCTGCTGCCTCACAGTGCCAGGGACTCGGGTTCAATTCCAATCTCTGGAACCTATATGTGTGGCGTTTGTACAATCTCCTCATGTTTGCATTCGGAGCACTAACTCCTTTTGTCTCTCCACTGTCTATCTCCATGTTTATGCCATCGTCAGTATTTCTGCTTCAGGTCGATGAAGAAATGCGGCAAATGCAACCGATTTTCGTAAACGTGACCCTGGTGTTCAGGCTGCCCTGGGTGTTCAGGAGACTTGGCTGGCCACTTGTGTGACTGCAGTGTCACTGGTTCCCAAGCTATCCCTCTCAGTCCCTCAGTTCATCCATTACTGCATACAGCCTTTCCTCGAGCAACTCCTGAGACTCCTCAGAACTCATCGCCTGGCACTGGATGCTCCCGAAGCAGAGCTGTGTACCCAAAAACACTGGACACTTTGTGACGCACTAGGGATGCTGTGAAAAGACCCTGCCATTGAAAGGAACAGAATAACTACAAAGCAATTGAACAGCAAAGCAGGGTAAACAAGCTGAATGGCATCCAATGGCGTGGTCTTCATCGAAACCGTGCTTGGATCAGAGTACTAGGGGATCGCACAACCAGGGCTGTAGACAGGGCTTTAAAATAAATAGGGCGAGTGTGGGCAAGGTCAGATATTGGCGGGATTAGAGAACCTGAGTTATAGGAGGAGGTAAGAGTACTGAACTCAGTAGAAGTTATTAAAATCTCCAACACAGACATAAATATGACAGAGTGTATGGAGAGTGTTAGCAATCAAACTTCCAGCACACTGGACAAACGAATGACAACGTGAAGAGGAACGGTTAATACAGCACAGGAGGCGTTATATCTGAATATATGCAGTGGAAGGAATAGAGTAAATGAGCTTTTGGCGCAGATCAGAATTGGCAGGTATGACGTGGTGGGCATCACGGAGACATGGCTGCAAGGGTATCAGGATTGGGAGTTGAATATTCAAGGATATACATCTTATTGAAAAGATAGGCAGGTGGGAGGAGGAGGTGCGGTTGCCTTATCGGTAAGAAATAAAGCTAAATCAATAGTAAGAAATTCAGTAGGGTCAGATGATGGGGAATCTGTGTGGGTAGCATTGAGGTATCGAAAAGGTGGGAAAAAAATAATTGGAGTCTTGTACAGGCCTCCAAACAGTAGTCAGGATCTGGGGCACAAGAGACACCAGAAGAGAGAAAAGATGTGCAGGAAAGACAAAGTTAGAGTGATCATGGGGATGTTAAAAATAAAGTTTGTTGAGAGTGAGGACGGGCTCAGCCAGTTGGAGGATGGTGGTGGTGTTTGGGTGCAGTTCAGGCCTTTGTTCCAGGAAGAATCGGAGAGTCCTGACACCATCCTAATGGGGGTGGGGGGTGGGGAGGGGTGTTGGTGGATGTGTAATGTGATGGTACGTCAATGGGAAAAAGGAGGTGAATGGAGCCAGCAAAATGGAAATTCTGAAATTGGTGTAAAGTGTCAGATGAATCACGGATGTACGTGGGTAGTGACTGGACCAGGAGGGATTACTGAGTCAAAGTAGGAGAGATGAGTTGTTTGTAGCAGGTGAAGATTGAAGCTATGTGTCTGCCTGGGCCACACTCTTTGTGGATGTCTGGAGGAGATGGAAACGACCTGTGCTATCAGAGGTCCATTAGCTTGCTGCCATTGGCTGGTGTTTGGGAGGGCAGTGTGTGGGGGGGAGGGGTCAGCAGAAATTAGAGTAGTTATCACAGTTGACACAATGGCTTGATGTGCCATGGTGGGGGTCATGGTCTAAGAAAATACTTGTTATATGTTTTTTCTATCACTAGATTCTTGTCCAGATTGTGCAGCTATTCTGAATTTCTGTATCTCCATCAAGTTCAGACGACATGTATTTTCTCGCCGAGTGTGGTGTGTCAACATTTCTTATTTTTGTTTTACAGTATGTGCAAGAATGGGCGTTTGTTCTAATAATTTGCTTCCTTTTCAAGGAAAATGTGAGAATATGATTTCAACTCCGGCAGTGTGTCCATTACGTGCAATTTAATTGAATCTTTATCCTCATTATACTCACTCTTTCAAACAAACAATGAATGAATCCGTAAATTCTGCAGAATTGTTTCAGCTCTGACGATTGTTGGGAATGTTAGAAAGGACATACTTCAGTGTCAGGAAAAATACAAATATTCCAGTGCAAGATGCCAAATCCTAGTCCATCCTAAATTATTCACAAGCTTTATAAATAAAACATGCAGAGGTGGCAGAGCGTATGTAAAAGGAGAGTCCAGCTCTGTGTTCAAAATGCTATTTCTGGCTCCCTCATAAAAGACCTTAACTACATCACTCTGTAAATTCCCAAAAATAAGAACAGCAAGAGACTGCCCCACTATTTGCATCGCTGTGAGCACCGTGTGGTGAGTAATACAATCTCCAAGGTTACACAGCATCCTGGCTTGAATCAATATCATTGTCCATTCACTGTCCCTTGTCCAGAATCCTGTGGCTCTCTTTGAAACGTATCAGGCAGTGTCCCTGCTCCACGAGGATCACAGTGGCTCAGGGCTAACACTGCTGCCTCACAACGCTAAAAACCCAGGTTCGATTCCAGCCTCTATGTGGAGTTATCACATTCTACTTGTGTCTGCGTGGGCTTCAACACGTGCTCCCGTTTCCTCTCACAATCCAAAGATGTGCAGGTTACTTGAATTGGACATGCAAAATTGCCCATAGTGTTCACGGATGTGTAAGTTAGGTGCATTAGTCAGGGGTAAATATAGTTAATAGGGTAGAGAATGCATCTGAGTGGTTTACTCTTTGGAGCGTCAGTGTGGACCTTGTTCGTCTGAAGGGCCTGTTTCCCTACTCTAGGTATTCTATGATTCTAACTTTAACAGTGAACAAATCACTAACAAACTGAACAATCTCTCTGCAACTAACTGCTTATTTTGGAATAAAACAAGATTTTCCTGATATGCGGTTTCACTAATGCGGATTCCACTCATAAATCGATTATTAGTAAGGACAAAATTAAACTTAGTTTCTCAAAGTTCATCCAGAATGGGCACTCTTGAAATTTCTGTATCTTATTCCATCGTCTTTCTCTGTCTGAAATGCCTTCTCAGTTGTTTTCTGGTTTCAAGAATATTTGCTCAGCGTGTTGTGCATGCTTATTGATAGATAGAGCTTTTTAGGCAGAGCATGGAGATTTTTTGTGAGACCCCAATATTTCTTTCACAGATGACACTTCCCTGTCATCATTTTTTCAGATAGCAGTGGACTCTCCCGCTGTGTCCATTTGCCTCTCTGTTTTATATATATATCTCCTTGACACAATAAATTCTTATATGATGGGTTTCATATTGTTAACACTAAAATTGATCCTTAATCTCCAAATGCCGTTTTAAGTTAATTGGCAGCATTTGAACTGTTGCCTGGGTAAAAATGCTGCTTGGGCCTGCTAACTGAACAGGTTTGATCCATTCTGTCAATTTGTGCACCTGCAAACTGCTTACCCATAGACATTCATTCTTCTGTTTTATCGCCGAAAAACACCTTAGCCTTTCAAAGGTCATCATGGTATTGCCCAAAATTTTGCAAGTTCGCAGATTTTACATACCAATAGATTGATATGCACACTGATACCTCCACCTCTATAATAATAGTCCGATAAAAAATCCTGATAACGATTTTTTAAAAAATCTTATTTCAAAACCAGCCAGCTGTCGATTCTTCTCCATATTTCTGTCTTCTTTTCTTATTCTTGGGGATTCTGCTTCCCAGGTATTTGGTTGATAAAGGTACCTTTCAGGGAGCAGATATTTCTATTGCTCGGCTGGACTTGTTGGCAGCTTGCTGCTCTTTGCCACTCTGGCCAACTGTTCAAAATGTTTGATATTTATACCCCAAAAGATTGGATTGTTTCATTGGTTTTAATATTGTCAAAACACTACAAACTTGATTAGCATTTGGCATCTTGGCACATTATTTAAATTGATTGGCTGAATTTGAATTTGAGTTTGTCTCATAGCCATCCAGATACTGCTAGCTGTTTGACCAAATATTACATTTTTAATTTTTCCTGTAAGCTGGCCAGTCTTTCAACTCTCTTGAAGGTATAGCACATTTAAAAAATCATAACACTGTCCACCCTATCTAACCCTCTGTTTATCTTATATAGATCAATCCAGACAGCTCTCAAACTTCTTCGCTCGAATGAAAACAGTGGCAACTACCTCGGACTTTCCTAATAAGACCTTCCCTCCATATTAGGCAACATCCTCGTAAATCTCTTTTGAACCCTTTCCAAACGCTCCACGTCCTTTCTGTAATGCAGCAAGCAGAAATATATGCAGTGCTCCAAGTGCGGCCACACCGGAGTTTTGTGCACCTGCAGTATGATCGTGTGGCTCCAGTATTCTATTCCTCTTCCAAGAAAAGCTAACATACTGTACGCCTTCTTAACAAGCCTATTAACCAGATTGGCATCTTTCAGTGATCTACTTACATTGACACCGAGATCTCTCTGCTCATTGACACTGCCAAGAATCTTACCGTTGGCCCATTACTCTTTATTCCTTTTGCACCTTCCAAAGTGAATCACCTCACGCTCTTGCACATGCAATCAAGTTGCCACCTCTCAGCCCAACTCTGCAGCTTATCTATGTCCCTCTGTAGCCTGCAACATCCTTCAGCACTAACCACACTTCACCAACCTTAGTATCGTCATTAAATTTACTAACACATCTTTTTTTATGCCCTCATCGAGGTAATTTAGAAAATGACAAACAGCAGTAATTCCAACAAGTTCCTCTGTAGGAACTACAGTTTGTGGTGTAGTCTGTGAAAACAGAAAGCATTTATTTTGTGCCTCTACCATTTTTGAGTTTTTCATCGTGACCTTGTCAGTTTCACCCTGCAAAGAGCCATCACTTAGTTTCACTCTGTGCTTCTTTTTTATGTACCAGTGAAAGCTACTGGTATCAGTATTTATGTTTCCGTTCATTTCCTGTCATATCTTCTTTTAATGTTGTGCTTTAAACCTTTGTTGATTTTTTTTGTTTGTTTTCATTAATTCACAGGAAGAGGGCATTGCTGCGTAGGGCGGCATTTTATTGCCCATTCTTGATTTCCCAGAGGGCAGTTTGGAGTTATCTACATTGCGGTGGGTCTGGAGTCACATATAGGTCAGACCAGCTAAGGATGGCAGTTTCCTTCCCCATAGGACATTCGAGAAACAAGTGAGCTTCTCCTGACAATCTATTCATGTTCACCATCAGTTTGTTAATCCCAAATTTGAATTCAAATTCCACCATCTGCCATGGCAGGATTCGAGTCCAGCAGCCCAGAACATTATTTGGGTCTCTCGATGAAGTTCAGATATAATGCACTAGGCCACTGCCTTACACAATCCCGCGGAGTGTGACTAACCTGTGCAGTACGATTTGCCCTAGTTTTTTCCCTCATGCTGTCATTGAATTCCTTATCTTGACATGGATAATTTTCCTCTGTCATGCAATTCCTCTTCTCTCACAAATATACTTTAATTGAGAGGTATTTAGTATCCCCATAAGTATTTGCCAAATTTCTTCATCTGTCCTGTCTTTGACTATTCCCCCACCCCCCACCAACACCTTCCTTAGGCCACTGTAAGTAATATTACCCAACACTAAGGCTCTCGTATGTGACTTTGTTTTCACTCTTTCAATCTAAATTTGAAACTAGAGTATGTTGTGGTCATTCTTTCCAAGACGATCCTTTCCTGCAAGATCGTTTTTCATTCCTTACTTATATCAAATCTAAAGTACCCTGCTCTCTGGGTGGCTCCCTGACATGTGTTCTTAGAAACAATCCTTCATACACTCTACGATTTGTACTTGGAGCCTACCCTTTTCCAAGTTGATTAATTGATTCAATATGCACGTTCATTCCACCATTGTTAACTTGTCACGAACCCTCATTATTTCTGACCTCAGAAGTACTTTGGGGAGACGGTGGCTGAAAATTACTCTCCCAAAGAGGTTTCTTCAGTTGCTTTTTATTTGCACCTGGACAGATTTTCATTTTGTTCCCTCGTGCCAATATCATTTCTTAATATAGCCTTGATATAATCGTTAACCAATACACCAATTCCACCTCCTTTACCTTCATGTCTATCCTTTCGGAATACCGAGTAACCATGGACAGTTCACTGTCCAGTCCTGATCTGCCTGTAACCATGTTTCAATCATCCTTACCAGGTCATACCCATTTATCTCTGTATCTACTGCCAGCTCATCAAATTTATTCCAAATGCTGTGTGCTTTTAGGCCTAAGGTTTTTTTAAAAAAAAATTCTATTTGTTTCTCCCCTTTGATATTTTTTTGAGTACGAGCTTCCTGATCTCACACACCTCACTCCTTTCCGAACCCCATACATCCATCTTCATTTGTTAATCTCTGAAATACATCTCTATCAGTTATTCCAACCTCCAACTCACATTTTTGACTGATTTAATTCCTTCTCGCAGTATGGTCATGAGTCTGGCCGTGCCTGATGTCCTACTCACCTCTACCTTCTGCTCAGTTCTTGACCTGCTGCTTTGTTTCCCAGACTCCTGGTTTATTAGTTTAAATACACCCAATTTGCACGAGAAAACCTCCCCACTAGGATGTTGATGTTCGTCCAGTTAAGATGCAAACTCTCCATTTCTAAAAGCCCCCACCTGTCCTGGAAGAGGGCCCAATGATCCAGAAATCTGAAACCGTCGCCCCTGAACTAGCTCTTTTACCATATGTTAATCGTTACCTAATCCCTACCCCTTTTACAGGAGGCACTGGGTGTAATTCAGACATTACAGAGAATTGTTTCTCTCTCTCTCACACACACACACACACACACACAAACACACACTTCATTACTTTGCAGAGGAATACCTGTAACCTTATAAATAATCAGAATGATAGTTAGAGGTAGGATGCGAGAAATTAGAGTAATGAAATTGCTCCTTATTGATCAGAACAGACGAAGATGCGAACTTATTCAGTGATCGAAATTATGAAAAAAAGGGTAAAATAAGAATACTCCGTTTCTCTTAGCTGGCATTATAGCATCCCAGTTTCAAGATCGTCGGCACAAGACCTTGGAGTGAGATAACGCAAAAGTTCTTTCTTGAGAGAGTTGTTAGGATTTGGAATGCCCTGCCTGGGAGATTTGTGAATGAAGACTCAAGAGGGAACTGGATATATATTTGAAAGTTCCGAAATTAAAGGGCAACAGTGATAGAGGTAGCAAATGGGAGGAGTGGTAGACATTTCACCAGCTGATGCATACATAGTGGCCAAATAGCCTCCTTGTGTGCATCAAAGTTCTGTACTCTATCATGTACAGATGCAAGTCAAAGCCAGTATAAGATTATTTCCAGTTGTAAATGTTGGCAAATATCTGATCATTTTGCTGCAGCGTGACCATTTACAATGCAAGTATTGCAAGGTCAGCTTGATGATGAAGTCTAATTAGTACTCAGCACACGAATATTTTAAATCATGTATCCCTACAAATAAAACATTTTTTTCATTTGCTTTGCCACAAAACCCTTTGAAAATGCCTGATTGTTCAATCACACGGATGTATGTTCATCGTTCTTTTTCACATTTCACATTAAATACCATTCATTCTAAAAATTCTATGGTTTCAAATTATTGTTCACTTCAATTTAATAACACAAATCATTTATTCAAACTAATATTCTCTGTTCATGTTGAATTATTGTCATTCTTCAATTGTTGGTAAAGAGTTGAATCTTGCACATTAAGGGAGAAATTAAACTGATTGATTATATATAAATTTGTAAGAACGCTATTTCTTTATGATTGTCAATCGTTTTCTCACTTTAAAAATGCAATCATTCAGAAGCCAACGACTTTCCAAATGTTGAAGCGACAATGTATTATTTTGAATACTGACAATGAGTATGTAATTGTAGCGAGTTTTGAGAACATTTGTGGCTCAGATTGAGGTTTTCGATGTAGGCTTGCTCGTTGAGCTGGGTGGTTCATTTTCAGACTTTTAACCATCTTCATCTTCAATGGGCCTCAGGCGAACCAATGCTGAAAATTCCTGCTTTCTATTTATATGTTTGGGTTCCTTTGGATTGGTGATGTCATTTCCTGTGGTTATGTTATTTCCTGTGGTGAAGTCACGTCCTGTTCCTTTTCTCAGGGGTGACAGTTGAGGTCTAACTCGATGAATTTGTGGATAGAGTTCTAGTTGGAATGCCATGCTTCAATGCATTCTCGTGCATACCTCTATTTGGTTTGTCCTAGGATGGATGTGTTGTCCCAGTCGAAGTGGTGTCCTTCCTCATCCGTATGTGAGGATACCAGTGAGAGAGGATGATGTCATAGAACATAGAACAAAGAAGAATACAGCGCAGTACAGGCCCTTTGGCCCTCGATGTTGCGCCGATCCAAGCCCACCTAACCTATACTAACCCACTATCCTCCATATACCTATCCAATGCCAGCTTAAATGCCCATAAAGAGGGAGAGTCCACCACTGCTACTGGCAGGGCATTCCATGAACTTACGACTCGCTGAGTGAAGAACCTACCCCTAACTTCAGTCCTATATCTACCCCCCCTTAATTTAAAGCTATGCCCCCTTGTAATACCCGACTCCATACGCGGGAAAAGGTTCACACTGTCAACCCTATCTAACCCCCTAATCATCTTGTACACCTCAATCAAGTCACCCCTAAACCTTCCTTTCTCTAATGAAAACAGCCCCAAGTGTCTCAGTCTTTCCTCATACGATCTTCCTTCCATACCAGGCAACATCCTGGTAAACCTCCTCTGCACCCGTTCCAGTGCCTCCACATTCTTCCTATAGTATGGCGACCAAAACTGCACACAATATTCCAGATGCGGCCGCACCAGAGTCTTATACAACTGCATCATGACCTCAGGATTCCGGAACTCAATTCCTCTACCAATAAAAGCCAGTACGCCATATGCCTTCCTCACTGCACTATTTACCTGGGTGGCAACTTTCAGAGATCTGTGTACATGGACACCAAGATCCCTCTGCTCATCCACACTACCAAGTATCCGACCATTAGCCCAGTACCCCATCTTTTTGTTATTCTTCCCAAAGTGAATTACCTCACACTTAGCTACATTGAATTCCATTTGCCACCTTTCTGCCCAGCTCTGCAGCTTCTCTATATCCTGCTGTAACCTGCCATATCCTTCCTCACTGTCAAAAACTCCTCCGACTTTCGTATCATCCGCAAACTTGCTCACCCAACCTTCTAATCCCTCTTCCAGGTCATTTATAAAAATGACAAACAGCAATGGTCCCAAAACAGATCCTTGCGGAACACCGCTAGTGACGGCACTCCATGAAGAAACTTTGCCATCAACTACTACCCTCTGTCTTCTTCCATCCAGCCAATTCCTAATCCAAACCTCCAACTCACCCTCAATGCCATATCTCCGTATTTTCTGCAGTAGCCTACCATGGGGAACCTTATCAAACGCCTTACTAAAATCCATATATACCACATCTACCGCTTTCCCCTCATCAACCTCCTTCGTCACCTTTTCAAAGAATTCAATAAGGTTTGTGAGGCACGACCTGCCCTTCACAAAACCATGCTGACTATCCTTGATCACATTATTCCTATCCAGATGTGCATAAATCCTATCCCTTACAATTCTCTCTAAGACTTTGCCCACAACAGAAGTGAGACTCACCGGCCTATAGTTACTAGGGTTATCCCTACTCCCCTTTTTGAACAAGGGAACCACATTTGCTATCCTCCAGTCTTCTGGCACTACTCCTGTAGACAAAGAGGACATAAAAATCAAGGCCAATGGCTCTGCAATCTCCTCCCTTGCTTCCCAGAGAATCCTAGGATAAATGCCATCAGGCCCAGGGGACTTATCTATTTTCACCTTTTCCAGGATTTCCAACACCTCTTCTCTCCATACCTCAAAGCCATCCATTCTACTTATTTGTGTCTTAGTATTCGCATCGACGACAATGCCCTGTTCCTGAGTAAATACTGAAGAAAAGTATTCATTCAGTGTCTCCCCAATCTCTTCCGCCTCCACACGCAACTTCCCACTACTATCCTTGACTGGACCTATTCCTACCCTAGTCATTCTTTTATTCCTAACATACCTATAGAAAGCCTTAGAGTTTTCCCTAATCCTACCAACTAAGGACCTTTCATGTCCCCTCCTTGCTGCTCTTAGCTCTCTCTTCAGGTCCTTCCTGGCTACCCTATAACTCTCAATCGCCCCAATTGAACCTTCACGTCTCATCTTGAGATAGGCCGCCCTCTTCCATTTAACAAGGGATTCCAATTCCTTATTAAACCACGGCTCCCTCGCACGCCCCGTTCCTCCCTGCCTGACAGGTACATAATTATCAAGGACACTCAATAGTTGCTCCTTGAACAAGCTCCACATATCATTTACACTCTTGCCTTGGAGTCTACTTTTCCAAGCCACACATCCTAAGTCATGCCTCACCGCATCATAATTTCCCTGACCCCAGCTATAACTCTTGCCCTGTAGTACACACTTATCCCTCTCCATCACGAGAGTAAAAATCACCGAATTATGGTCACTATTCCCAAAGTGCTCACCTACCTCTAATTCTAACACCTGGCCTGGTTCGTTACCCAGAACCAAATCCAGTATGGCCTCACCTCTTGTTGGCCTGTCTACATATTGTGTCAGGAAACTCTCCTGCACACATTGAACAAACACTGACCCATCTAACGAACTTGAGCTATAGCTTTCCCAATCAATATCAGGAAAGTTAAAGTCCCCCATAACAACCACCCTATTACTGTCACTCATCTCCTGAATCACCTTCCCTATCCTTTCTTCAATGATTCTAGGACTATTAGGAGGCCTGTAAAAGACTCCTAACAGGGTGACCTCACCTTTCCTATTCCTAACCTCAGCCCAAACTATCTGAGATGGCAAGTCCTCATCGATCGTCCTTTCCACCACTGTAATACTATCTTTGACAAGCAATGCCACACCTCCCCATCTTTTACCCCCACCTCTGACCCTACTAAAACATTTAAATCCTGGAACCAGCAACAGCCAATCCTGTCCCTGTTCTAGCCATGTCTCCGTAATAGCCACAACATCGAAGTCCCAGGTACCAACCCACGCTGCAAGTTCACCTACCTTATTTCGTATACTTCTTGCATTGAAGTATACACACTTCAAGCCACTTTCCTGTTTACAGGCACCCTCCTTGGAAATTGATGCCATGTTCCTAACCTCCCTACACTCCAGGCCCTGCACCCTGAAGCTACAATCTGGGTTCCCATGCCCCTGCAGAGTTAGTTTAAACCCCCCCCCCCCCAAGAGCACTAGCAAACCTCCCCCCAAGGATACTGGTGCCCCTCAGGTTCAGGTGTAGACCATCCTGTTTATAGAGGTCCCACCGTCTCCAGAAAGAACCCCAGTTATCCAAAAACCGGAATCCCTCCCTCCTGCACCATCCCTGTTGCCACACATTTAAGTGTTCTCTTTCCCTATTCCTCGAATCTCTATCACGTGGCACGGGTAACAAACCAGAGACAACAACTCTGTTCGTTCTAACTCTGAGCTTCCTACCTAGCTCCCTGAAAGCCTGATGTCCTTTTGACACAAAAGGATGATGTCCTTTTGTGATTAATTGGTGTTCATGTATCCAAAAGCATGTAATTGTGATCAGCACTATAGTCAGACAACATGTTCTTTGTTCGATATTAAATAAACTATACATTCTTCATTTTTGTATCATAAAATGTTGGCAGGAAACTATATTTTAGTTCCATAAATATAATATCAACCTAATTGTTTTCAGAGATGATGCAATTATTGTTTGATTGAAAAATGATATTTCACATGTTTGTGAATTAAAATTCACAAACATAGCAAATATCTGATTCTTTTTAGATCAGCTTGCAATCATAACCTACATTGAAAAAATATTTTGAAAGATTATAATTCAGTCACAGCTGCCTGTGATACTGGGTAAGACATTGTTCTGCTCTTAAATGAATCCAGAGAGCTTCCACCTGGGTCAGGGCAGTCATTCAATCATTAGTTCACAACAAATTATTTCGACTCCATCTTCGGTCTGAGCCTTGCCCGGGGGTAGATGAATGTACATGAAGTGTCAGAAAGACATCGCACAAGTTACATATGGTGATGGCATCTGGCCTGACCCCCAGAATCCAAGCACCTGCTTCATGGACCAGGCACTGGGCGAAGATGTTATCAAGTTGAGAGTATTGTGCAGCACTTTGTGTCTCGCAAAGAAACCTCTAAAACCGTGTCCAATAAATGTCACATTCACATTCACCAGTATCAAAATAAAATTGTATATCTCTGTTGATGGACAAAAATTAATACATGGGTCACCCAACAGAATCTATCTGAAGAAAACAGCAGCAAATGACAAGTCCAGCATCACGTTAATAACTGAACTTGACGGATTCTGTCTGGTGTAGGTGGTCACATACATATTGTATTGGTACTCAGGTAAAGAATGCACACCATAAGTGGACGTCTTGGCCTAACGCCCCTACAAAGCTTCCTGATCTCACACACATCACCCCCTCACACATTCAACAATTGGTAAGAATCCTCAAGGTGGTTGAAACATGAAACACAGAACAGTACAGCACAGTGCAGACATTTCGGCCCTTGACGTTCAGCCAACCTTGATCCTACTCTAAGGTCAGACTAATCTACATACCCTTCATTATGCTGTCATTCATTTGCCTATCCAATAGTCGCTTAATATATCCCCAATGCAGCTGACTCTACTACAGTTGCCAGCAGTATATTCCACCGAACCACCATTCTCTGTCTAAGGAACCTACCTCTGACATCTCCACTAAACCCTCCTCCAATTACATTAAAGTTTTTCGCCCTCATGATAGATATTTCCACCATGGTATAAACGTCTCTTGCTATCCACTCTATCTTTGACTCTCATTATTTTGTACATATCTATCAAGTCATCTCTCATCCTTCTTTGCTCCATTGAGAAAAGCCCTGAACTCTTCTTTGTTAGCATCCTGATAAATCTCCTCAGCACCCTCATTAAAGGTTCCACATCATTCCTATAATGAGGCGACCAAAACTGATCACAACATTCTAAGTGTGATCTCACTAGGGTTCCATGGAACTGCAGCATAACCTCGCAGCTCTTAAACTCTATCCCCCTGCAAATGAAAACATCATACGCCTTCTTAACAACCTTATCAAACTGGGTGGCAACTCTGAGGGAGCTATGACATGGACCACAAGATCACCCTGTTCCTCAACAATGCAAGAATCCTGCCTTTTATTCTGCATTCCAATTCGACCTTCCAAAATGAATTGCTTCACACATTTCCAGTTGAACTCCATCTGCCACTTATCAGCCCCGTTCTGCATCCTGTGAATATCCCATTGAAAACTACAACAGCCATCCACACAATCCACAACTTCAACAATCTTTGTTACATCGACAGACTTACTAACCTACCGTTCCACTTCCGCTTCCAAGTCAGTCATAAAAGTCACAAACAGCAGTGGTCCCAGAACTGATCCCAACGGAACACCTTTGATCACTGAGCTCCAGACTGTATACTTCCCGTTTACCACCACTTTGTGTCTTCTATGTGCCAGCCAGTTCTGTATCAAGACAGACAAGTTTCCTTGTATCCCATCCCTCCTTCCTTTCTGAATGAACCTGCCTTGGGGAATATTATCAAACGCCTTGTTAAAATCAATGCAATCTACATCCATTGCTCCACCTTCTTCAATGTGTTTGATCCCATCCTAAAAGATTTTAATAAGTTTTGTGAGGCATGATCTGCCCCTCTCAAAGCCATGCTGACTATTTCTAATCAAACTATGATTTTCCAAGTAATCATAAATTAAGTCTCTCAGAAACGTCTCCAATACTTTGCCCAATACTGTTGTAAGACTGACTGGTCTTTAAATCTCAGGATAATCCCTAGTACCTTCCTTGAACAAGGAGCAACATTTACCGCCCTCCAATCATCTAGCACTACTCCAGTTGACAGTGAGGTTGTAAAGATCATCGCCAAAGGCGCAGGAATCTCTTCCCTGTCTTCCTTTAGTAACCTCGGGTTTTGTCCGTCTGGCCCAAGAGATTTATCTATTCTTGTTTTTGTCCTTGAATCAATCTGTACTTCACCACAAAATGTCTACGCCCTCTCCAAACAAATGCTTTCCATTTCAGGTCTGTATACAGTGCTGCCTGCTGGAACACATATGGTTCCCAATATCCTGTCAATCATGAAATGAAAAACATGGAAAGGCATCATTGTCTTCCTGATGAAGGGCTGATGCTCAAAGCTTTGACTCTCCTGTTCCCCAGATGTTGCCCAACTGGCTGTGCTTTACCAGAGCCAGACGTTTCGATTCTGATCCCTAGTACCTGCAGATCTCACTTTCGCCATTTCTTCGAGCTGTCCCATCTGCACAATCAGCAGAAACTCATTGCATGTGGAGCTGACTGTTTAGTTCTGGAAAGTTGCATTTGACGAATATATTTATTAAAAGAGAAATTACAATTAATCAAATATTCATTCATTCCCAGAGTAACGGTTTTGTTCGTGAATTGGGCAGCTTGAGAACAAACAATGAATGACTGAAGAACTCCGCATTATAGAGTATTTCAGGTGTTATATTCCAGGTTAGATGTCATTTACCTCAATGCTGGGAATATTGTCCGACAGACAGATATGATAAATGAACAAGGTGAAATGGGGAAGTGTGACATTTTTGCCATCACAGAGATGTGTTTGAGGGAGGTCAGGGCTGACAACGCAATATCCAGTGGCACAAGATCTATAGGCACGACAGGAGAGGTGGTAAAAGAGGAAGTGTTTATGCATTATTAATTATGGAGTCAGTTACTGCAGTAAGAAGGATCTTCAATTGAGGCTCGGTGGTTAGAGCTCAGGATCAAAACCATGACAGACACACCGCTGGGGATATATTGTAGACTCCCAGATAAAAGAAAGTACAGGAGCTGATATAAAACCAGTTTACTGAGGTGTGTTAGTATAACAATAGGATCATTATATTCAGGCATTTCAATTCCAAACATTCATTCGGGCAGTGATAATTTTTTAGAGGGGACGGATGCCTTGAAAATTATTCCACAGAGCTTCTTATATCAACGTGTAGCAGATACAACAATGGGCGGGGTTGTGCTGGGCCTAACCACGGGGAACGAAGCCAGTTGCAGACAGGATTGGAAACGCATGAAAGGACCAGTGGTCGTGACTCATATGTTTTGAGTTTGCTAAGGTAAAGACCCAAAAATATTTGAAAAATAAAAGCTTTTTAGATTTGGGAGACCGATTTTATGAAAAACATATGACAGGATCTGGCCAAAGTGCAGTTGCTTCTTGGTGAAACTGTAGCAGAACTGCGTGGGGCGGGGTGTTCGGGGATCACTTGATCAAAATGGAATTGATGACAGTATCGGCCCAGCATGTTACACCGCAGATACAATTTAGGAAAACAAGCCAAGAGAACCTCAGATGTCGACACAAATTCCGAACAGAATTAAAAAGGATAGATAAGCTTAAAGCAGTTACAAAAGTGAGCAGGCCAACGGAGGTCCGAAAAGAATATACAGAGTGTAGGGCTAAACATAAAAAGTCAGTAGAAGAGCAGAAGTGGCGTCGGGAAATTGAAACATTAGAGGGTAAGATTAGCAAGAATTCAAAGACATTCCTTCGGTATATTAAGGGGAAGAGGATAACGTCGGAGAGAATGGGGAGTATTAGGGACCAAGGGACCCGAATACACGGACCCAGAGAATATGTTAAAAACGGACTTTCTTTCGGTCTTTAGATTGAAGAAGGAGTTCCTGGATTCAGGGAGAGAGACCGTGTGATCCTTGAGTGAATTGATACAGACGCAGACGAAGAATTGGAAGTTTAAGCGGGATAGCGAGTGGGCAAATCCACAGATCAGGATGAGCTGTATCTTAGGCTGACGTGGAAGATGAGTGAGGAGATTGCAGTCTCTTAACCTTTCATTTTTGTTTTGCCTCTGGCCACAGCGAAGGTGGAATAGGACGGGATAATACCTAATATTGGTACAACTTTCAGAGTGGTAGAAATGTCACATGGGATTAAAGACCACCAAGTCTCATATCAGTGAGAGGGGAAAAATGCAGAAAATTCTGTGGGCTGTTGAGGCTGGCTCATTAAATATATTCAGGGTTGAGGCAGACTGATTTCTATACAAGGTTTATGGGGAAAATGCAGACAAGTGGAATGGGGGATTTTCAAACTGGATCTCACCTAATTGAGTGGAAAAGCAGACTCAGTAAGCGGATAGACATACTGTTGTTCCTATGTCGAAGTGTATCATTTTTACAATAGCCTTGTATTCACTGGAACATCAACCTCTCTCGCTATTGAGTGAGACACAGTTTGGAATGCAGTCGACGGATTCAAGGAATTAATAAATGCAGTACTATTAGACAGAAAGGACCAAGGGACTGTGACAATGCGGATTGGCTGTCGGGTTGAAGATTAGCATCAGCGCAGTCAGCACTACCAAAAAGAAGACCTCAGTATGACACCCTCCAAGACCAAGGAGTGACCTTGTCTGGAGAGCAGGTGGTCAGTGACTAGGTGTCAAGTAGTGCCTAATGACCAAGTGCTACTTCACTGCAGTGTCTACCTCCTTCCCTAACTAAAACTAAATGTGAAGGGGGAGAGAGACATATGCTGTTGGTAGCAGAGTACGTAGTAATGTTTGGCTTAAGAGGCTTTTGAAAGTAACAGCTCAGCAAAAACTATAGGCAAGCTCAAATAAAGTGCTTTCAACTTTAGTGTTGCAGCAGTGGGGATAGCAGTTAAGACAGTTGTTCGTTCCTCCTACGGGATGTGGGATCTCAGGTAAATTTCCACCGTCTCTGAAGATTGCACGTGTGGAAAGTGAACCGAGCTGCAACTCCTGGGACATCGTGTTCGGGAGCTGGAGCTGAATGTATTCAGGATCATCGGAGATACTAAGAACTTCATAGATAAGAGCTTTCTTGTTGTGATCACACCCAAGACCCGCAACAATCATGTTTCTGTAATGATTATAACATCCCAGTCCCACGTTAAGATCCATGCCATGAGTTCATCAGGCTTACCTGTCAGTCTTGTTGCATTTACACAAAGAAAATTTAATCCAACAGGCAGTCCTTGCTTCCTGTTGTGTTCAAGACAGAGAAGAGGTGGGCGACGACCTGGAACGGCGAACGGAGTAGGCAGAGAGTGCAGGAATCCGCTGTGGCCAATCCCATCGAAAACAAGTACACCGTTTTGAATATTGTTCAGGGGAATGACGGTTCAGGGAAAAGCAGCAGTAGCCAAGTTGGTGGAATTACCATTGACTCTGGGGCACAGTGGGAAAGGGTAACGGTAAACAGGACCTTAGAGATAGGAGAGTCTCCGAGTGGCTGCAGAAAATTCTCATGGGGGAGGGGGTGCAGCCAGAAGTCATTGTGCACGTTGGCACAAATGACACAGTTAGATATAGGTATGAGGTCCTACAGAGTGATTACTGAGAGCTAGGAGAAAAGTTAAAATCTTGGACCTTGACGGTGGTAATCTCCTGATTACTTCCATTGTAATGAGCTAATGAAAGTAAGATCAGGAGGATATGGCAAATAAATAAGTAACTAAAGAATTGGTGTGGGGGATGGGGGGAAGATAGATTCAAATTTTTAGATCATTGGAGTCTTTTCTATGATAGGGTTGACCTGATCGGGAGAGACAGGTGGCACATGCAATGGGGAGGAGACCAATATCTTGTTGGCGAATTTTGCTAGTGCTACAAGGGAAGGTTTAAACTATATTGACGAGGAGGGTTATCCTCAAGATCAGAGAGTCAAGTGCGAGGCTGGAAGGAGATACAGTAATCAGAAACAGTAAAGTGAAGAGACAGGTTAGGCTGGAACACAACAGGGAGCAAGGAATGCCTGTTGGATTATTTCGATGCAAGAGGGCTGGCAGGTCAGATCAATAAACTAAGGGCGTGAATAGTAACGTGTGATTGGGATAATACAGCCTTTATAAAAACATGGCTAAGCGAGGGACAGGACTGGCAGCTTAATTTACCAGGTAAAAACAATGACTGCAGATGCTGGAAACCAGATTCTGGATCAGTGGTGCTGAAAGAGCACAGCAATTCAGGCAGCATCCGAGGACAGGCAAAATCGACGTTTCGGGCAAAAGCCCTGAAACAAACTCGGTATCACAGCCACATTTGCTTCCTCAGTGCCTGTCTCCGTAACCAACTCACCCCACACGGACTCCGGACCACCTTTAAACCAGCAGAGTTCGGACCCGAACAGGACAAACAGTACAGATTACAGATTCAAAAACACCAGCAACGGTTCTCCATCAAGATCCTCCGCTCCACGCTTGCAGCAATGCGCCGGTACCTAACCTCTCTACAGTCTGCCCTGCCTCAGCTGAGGGCCACACTCTCTCAGAATTGCAAAGGACCCACTCTGTACTACATCCTCAGGAGAATTCATACTCTCAACAAACAGTATTTCAATTCCATCTCAAACATCAAAAACTGTAAGTACAACAAACTTTTATCTACCCAGCTCCATAACCAGCGCTCCTTGAACATTCCAGAAGATTCCCCTGGCCTCGGAAACGCCATTAGCCATGCGGCTGATGCAGCTACCACCCCCACGCTGATTGATGATGTCACTTCTGCCCCCATCATGGCCACTCCCACAGCCACTTCTGGCCCTCACATCATCGCCGATGCCACACCCTCAGTGACTTCCGCCACCCCTACTGCCGTGTCTGCCACCACTTCCGCCCCCACCAGCGCCACTCACCTGCATTCTGCTGACACGCCCCCCACAGACCCCACTGTCACTATCCCCACCCCCCAGAACCCTGAGGGGAACACTACCCCTGCTCATGACTCTACCCCCATTCCCCCCACCATCACACCCACTCCAGGTACTGGCTCCGACCCCACTCCCAGCTCTGCACCCACACCAGCTCCCAGCTCCCAGCCCTGCCGAGTTTTCACCATCCCCCCAGACCTCCCCCTCACTGAGGACGAACGATCAGTCCTCAGCAAAGGACTCACCTTCGTCCCCGTCCGTCCACGCATCAATGAATTTAATACACGCCGTGACATCGAACAATTCTTCCGTCGCCTCCGCCTCCGAGCTTACTTTCATAATCAGGACTCCCGCCCACCTTCTGAGGACCCCTTCGCCCACCTCCAACACACTGCATCCACCTGGACACCCCGCGCTGGCCTATCACCTGCCCTCGACCTCTTCATTTCCAACTGCCGCCGGGACATTAACCGCCTCAACCTGTCGACCCCCCTCCCCCACTCCAACCTCTCACCCTCACAACGCGCAGCCCTCCAATCCCTCTGCTCCAATCCTGACCTCACCATCAAGCCAGCGGACAAAGGGGGCGCAGTGGTAGTCTGGCGCACTGACCTCTACATCGCTGAAGCCAAACGCCAACTCGAGGACACCTCTTCCTACCGCCCCCTTGACCATGACCCCACCCCCCATCACCAAACCATCATCTCCCAGACCATACAGAACCTCATCACCTCAGGAGATCTCCCACCCACAGCTTCCAACCTCATAGTCCGGGAACCCCGCACTGCCCGGTTCTACCTCCTTCCCAAGATCCACAAGCCTGACCACCCTGGCCGACCCATTGTCTCAGCATGCTCCTGCCCCACTGAACTCATCTCTACCTACCTCGACACTGTCCTATCCCCCCTAGTCCAGGAACTCCCCACATACGTTCGAGACACCACCCACGCCCTCCACCTCCTCCAAGACTTCCGTTTCCCCGGCCCCCAACACCTCATCTTCACCATGGATATCCAATCCCTCTACACCTCCATCCGCCATGACCAGGGCCTCCAAGCCCTCCGTTTTTTCCTCTCCAGACGTTCCCAACAGTACCCCTCCACCGACACTCTCATTCGTTTGGCCGAACTGGTCCTCACCCTTAACAATTTCTCCTTTGAATCCTCCCACTTCCTCCAGACCAAAGGGGTAGCCATGGGCACACGTATGGGCCCCAGCTATGCCTGTCTCTTTGTTGGCTACGTAGAGCAGTTGATCTTCCGTAATTACACCGGCACCACTCCCCACCTCTTCCTCCGCTACATTGATGACTGCATTGGCGCCACCTCGTGCTCCCGCGAGGAGGTTGAGCAATTCATCAACTTCACCAACACATTCCACCCTGACCTTAAATTTACCTGGACCATCTCTGACACCTCCCTCCCCTTCCTGGACCTCTCCATCTCCATCAGTGACGACCGACTTGACACTGACATCTTCTACAAACCCACCGACTCCCACAGCTACCTGGATTACACCTCTTCCCACCCTACCTCTTGCAAAAATGCCATCCCGTATTCCCAATTCCTCCGCCTCCGCCGTATCTGCTCCCAGGAGGAGCGGTTCCACCATAGAACACACCAGATGGCCTCCTTCTTTAGAGACCGCAATTTCCCTTCCCACGTGGTTAAAGATGCCCTCCAACGCATCTCATCCACATCCCGCACCTCCGCCCTCAGACCCAACCCCTCCAACCGCAACAAGGACAGAACGCCCCTGGTGCTCACCTTCCACCCTACCAACCTTCGCATAAACCAAATCATCCGCCGACATTTCCGCCACCTCCAAACAGACCCCACCACCAGGGATATATTTCCCTCCCCACCCCTCTCCGCCTTCCGCAAAGACCGTTCCCTCCGTGACTACCTGGTCAGGTCCACGCCCTCCTACGACCCACCCTCCCATCCTGGCACTTTCCCCTGCCACCGCAGGAACTGTAAAACCTGCGCCCACACCTCCTCCCTCACCTCCATCCAAGGCCCCAAAGGAGCTTTCCACATCCATCAAAGTTTTACCTGCACATCCACTAATATCATCTATTGTATCCGTTGCTCCCGATGCGGTCTCCTCTACATTGGGGAGACTGGACGCCTCCTAGCAGAGCGCTTTAGGGAACATCTCCGAGACACCCGCACCAATCAACCACATCGCCCAGTGGCTCAACATTTCAACTCCCCCTCCCACTCTGCCGAGGATATGGAGGTGCTGGGCCTCCTCCACCGCCGCTCCCTCACCACCAGACGCCTGGAGGAAGAACGCCTCATCTTCCGCCTCGGAACACTTCAACCCCAGGGCATCAATGTGGATTTTAACAGTTTCCTCATTTCCCCTTCCCCCACCTCATCCTAGCTTCTAACCTCCAGAAACTCGATCCCCTGACCTGTCCGGACTTGTCCGACCTGCCCAGCTCCTTTTCCACCTATCCACTCCACCCTCTCCTCCCTGACCTATCACCTTCATCTCCTTCCCCACTGACCTATTGTACTCTATGCCACTCTCTCCCACCCCCACCCTCCTCTAGCTTATCTCTCCATGCTTCAGGCTCTCTGCCTTTATTCCTGATGAAGGGCTTTTGCCCGAAACGTCGATTTTGCCTGTCCTCGGATGCTGCCTGAATTGCTGTGCTCTTCCAGCACCACTGATCCAGAGCTTAATTTACCAGGGTACAGGTGCTTTAGGCGGGACAGGGATGCTGGAAGAAGGGGAAGAGGAGTTGAATTTCTGATTAATGGGATTATCACAGCAGTAATCAGAGATAAAATAACTGACCAATCATCCAGTGAGGCTTTGTGGTTGGAGCTAAGAAGTAGGAAGTGGATGATGATGTCACCGGGGTTGTACTATGGCCTCCAAATAGCTAACGTGAATTAGAGTAACAAATATGCATGGAGAAGGGAGACATTCAGGATCAATGTTTTTGCCATAATAGTGGATTTTAATTTTTGTAACAGACTAAGACTGCCGGAGCGTTAAGGAATTTGATGGAATGGAATCCGAACAGTGAATTCAGGATAGTTTCCTCAAGCAGTATGTAGAGGGTCCTACTTAGGAGGGGCAAAACTCGAACAACTCTTGAGAAACAGAGCAGGACAGGTGACTGAGGTGACAGTGGGGGAGCACTTTGGGACCAGTGACCATCGTTATGTTAGTTTTCAAATAGCTATGGAGAGGGACAAAACTGGTCCACAGGTTCAAGTTCTAACTTGGGACAAGGTGAATGTTGATGGGATTAGACAGAAGCTTGCTAGGGTCAACTGGAGCAGTTTGTTTGCAGGTGAATGGACCGCTGGCTAGTGGTAGGCTTTTAAACGTGAGATAGCTAGAGTTCAAGGTTTTTATGTTCCTGTGACAGTGAAGGGAAAGGTTGGCAGGAATGGGGAACCCAGGATGCCAAGAGATATTTAGATATTGACTGAAAAAAGGGGGATGCGTGGCTCAGGCACAGGCAACTGGGATCAAGGGAATCCCTGGCAGTATGTAAGGGATGTAGGAGTTGACCTCTGATGGAAATCAAGAAGGCGATAAAGGTGCTATGAAAGAATCTTGGCTGAGAAGATTAGGATGAATCCAAAGAGGTACTTTAAGAGTATGAAAGGAAAGCAATAACGAGTGAGAGAATAGGATCCATCAAATACCAAAGTGGACAAATATGTGTGGAACCATAAGAGATGGACGAGGTCCTCGACAAATATTTCTTCTCTATATTTACCGTGGAGAATGACATAAATACTTGGGAACTTGAGGAAGTTAGTGGTGATATCTTAGGGGCAGTCCATGTCACAGTAGAGGAGGTATTGGGCGGACAAGGATGTTTGATGGTGGATTAATCTCAGGGTCCTTAACAAGTATCTCCACGAACAGTGCAAGGAGCGACAGAAGAACTTGCGGGGACACTGGATAAATACATTTATCACCATTAAACAAAGTTGAGATTCCAGAAGACTGGAGGATAACAAATGCTGTGCCCTTGTTCAAAAGGAATTGTAAGAAAGAATCCTGGGAACTATAGACCAGTAAGTTTAACATCTTTGGTAGGTACATTATTTGAGAAGATACCATGGAAAATGATGTACATGCATTTGGAAAGTCGGGGTCTGATTAGGAATAGTAAGCATTGCTTTGTGCATGGAGGTTTATGCCTAAAAAGCTTTTAAAGTTAATTGATGATATGACCAGGAGGGTTGACTTTGGCAGGGTGTAGACGTCGAAACGTATGGTGCTGGAAATGCACAGCAGACCAGACAGCATTCAAGGAACAGGAGAATCGATATTTCAAGCATAAGCCCTTCATCAGGAATGTCCAAACATCGATTCTCCTGCTTCTCGGATGCTGCCTGACCGGTCGTGCTTTTCCAGTGCCACACTTTTTTTTCGCTCTGATCTCCAGCATCTGCAGTGATCACTTTCTTCTCTTAGAATTAGTCTGTATGGATTTCAATTACAACAGAACAGGATGAATGTTTTCAGCCCCTGGACACTGATATACAGTTACAGGAGGAGGCTGATCAGCCCCTCGAGCCTATAAAACTGTACCCAGAGTAGATCACGCAGCAACAGGATCAGTCTTACACAGCAACAGGATCAGTCTATTCAGTTACTTGAAGTCCGTAACACAGGAAATCGAAGTGACCACAAACAGACTGGACTCTGGGGTATACTGGAATGACACGAGGCCATTTAGCTCCTCAAACCTGCCCTTCCCGTCAGGGCTGATCTGGTCTCGCCTGCAATTTCTCTTTCATGCCCAATTCCTTGTAGCCCTTGAATCTCTGAAGTGTCAAAATCCATTGACACCCACTCCCACCACCTTCCCAATCATTTCTGTAATGCAGCTGTCTGGGACAGAGAGTCCCCAACAGTCTCTACCCTCTGAGAGAAGGAAATACTCCCCACACATATACCTTGGCCTATTGACATAAACAAAAGATACGAACTCAGCGTCAGAGTGGCTGGCCCTGACATTACAGCAGGCTTTGCTGGAGAAAGGTGTCAAGGAGTCTTAATAAGGTTGAACTGAATGGGATCATGTAAACTCCCCACTGGGTCATTCAGAAAACAATGTGGTTGGTGGACAGCAATCCTCTTCGTCCCTGGATAGCTCTATGGGCGATCCTTCGGGTAGCTTCTTCGGCACAAACACCTTCAGCTGTTTCATCAATATCTTTCCCTCCATCATTCGATCAGAAGTGAAGATGTTCTGTAGAAATCACATAGAATTTCAAAACCTGAACAACATCAAAAAGAAGAGGCCATTCAGCCCCTCCAAACGGTGATACTGAAACAAGAGGATGTCTTTGATGCTGCAACATGACAAACAAATGACACAGAGACTGCACAAACCTACTGCTCCATGTTGTTCCTCCTGGCTCCATTGCTAATGGTACACACGTGGTAAGTTAACATGGTTTGCTGACCGTGAGGAGGGAAACTGAATGATTTGTACCAAGTTCCAAAGAGGCCTCTTCCATCACCGAGATGTTATGGACGAGTTTAGATCACTCAAAACATTCTTAAGCAAACAGCCCAGAGCATAACTTTGCAATTTGTTTCATTAAGTGTACAATGTAAATTACGTGATTTAGTTTAGCTATGTTGACTGCTGGATTTTAAAACAGACAAAAACTTTATTCACAAAAGTGCACAATGAAACACAAAGAACAGAATAAAGTACCCCTACATAACTCAACCAATCCAGCTAGACTTGATTATGCTGTTCCGAATGAACATAACAGTTCCAATAAGCAAACTCGCTTTGAAAACCAGTATATATACAAGCTTACAGGTAGAAGTTAAAGGGCAGAAAAGAGAGAGTTTCCACACAGCTCCCTGGTGAACTTTCCACTTCAAGACTCAACTGAAAGCTGCTCAGCTCAGCTAGTTCAGCAAATTGAGCTCACCACTCCCCTTTCATTATACAGGTCACTTCTGAAGCACGACCACTTTGGCCTGAAATCTCAACTGTTTACAGATAAACAAAAGGCCACTGAAAATCCTTTTAGTCTATTTACCAAGCCAGACTGACCAGAATCAGGCTCCGTTTTATTGTCCCTCTGAAAAACATCAAGAACAGAGTCCACCTGAGCCAGGAATAAGCTTCTTGACTTAAAAGGGACTAGCTTTGTGACGCCTCCCCCCTTAAAAATAAACCATCAATACCAAAATATGGCTGCATTTTTAACCATTCAAACCCAGTTGGTAGCATAAAAACGCGCATATACACTCTAGCAACTGTAAACATGCAAACATGCACAACCCCATGCAAATTCAGGCCCCAGTGTACCCACAGCCAAACGCCTCCATATCTCATTCAAGTTTCAGTATCGCATCGGCAATCACGATTTCACAACATGCCACATGCACAATTGTCACAATGAATGGCTCCAACAACAAGCTCCATCGAAACTGTCTGGAATTTTTGTCCTTAATTTTTCCCACAAATATCAATGGGTTGTGCTCAGCGTATACAATTGTCTCAGGTGCATCGCTGGTGATATAAACACTGAAATGTTGTCATGCCAACACCAAGCTTAAATTCTCTTTATCCACTGTTGAATACTTCTGTTGATGAACGTTCAACTTCCTGGAAAAATATCCGATTGTTCTTTTGATCCCCTCGTCATCTTCCTGCAGGAGCACCACACCGACATCCACATCACTGGCATCGATTGCCACCTTGAAAGGCTTTGTGTAATCCGGTGTGGCTCATACTGAGGGCAGTGGTTAACACAGTTTTTAGGCTGGTAAATGCCTTTTGACAGTTTGCTATCCACTGAGAGTTCTTGCCTTTTTTAAATAATTTGGTGAGTGGAGCAGCCACACTGCTAAAGTTTGGCACAAACATTCAGTAAAATCCAGTTAATCCCAGGAACCGTAATACTACTTTTTGTCGATGGTGTGGGAATTTTCCAACTACTTACGTTTTTGTATATCATGGGGCTATTGGTCCATGTCCAATAACATGGCCTAGGAACGTGACTTGAGCGTTCGTAAATTCACTTTTAGCTATGTTTGTAACAGTGTTGACTTTGTCATAGTCCCCACATGATTGTGGGGTACCATCTGGCTTTGGAATCATGACTATAGGTGAGTTCCAGTCACTGCAACTCACTTCAATTATGCCATCTTGGAGCATTCACTCTATCTCTTTCTGAACCTCTGCCAACTTTGGAGGGTTATGCCTATAAGGATGTTGATTAATCGGAACAGCATCTCCTATATCTACATCATGCACAATTATGCTAGTACTTCACAGTTTAATACTATATATATCCCAAAGTGATAATAATAAATCTTTTATGTCATTTCGATTTTCTTATGGAAGGTAACTCAATAATTTATCCTAATTTTTGTAAACTTTCTCATTGTTCAATTTGATTTGAGGAATGTCCCATTCAGAATTCTCTGAACTTGGTTCTTCCTTCTGTGCTGTAATCATGAACACCTTCTCCTCCTGCTTTCTTTCACTGTCAAATTATCTTTTGAGCACATTCACATGACACACTTTGTGAGATTTCTTCCTGTCTGGAGTCATAAGCAAGTAAATTTCTTAACAATTTGATAAGGTACGCAAAACCTTGTTTAGTAAAGGCTCACCCGTTACTGGAAAGAACACCAATGCCTTATTTCCAATTGCAAAATTGTAAATTTGTGATTTCTTATCCATTTTCTGTTTCATTGTATGCTGTGATACTTTTAAATGCTGTCTAGCCAACTCTCCAGCTCTATTTAATCGTTCCCTAAAATTTGACACATTGTCCAAAAGGGTGGTCACTGAACTCTGACTTATTAATTTCTTCTTCATCAATATTAATGGTCCTCCTAGTTCTTGTCCAAAAATTAATTCAAATGGACTGAATTTGGTCGATTCATTCGGTGCATCTCTGATCGCAAAAAGGTCAAAAGGAATTTCCTTATCGCAATCATCTGGATAATCCTGACCATAAACGCTCAACATGGTCTTCAGTTTTTGATGCCATCTCTCTCGTGCTCTCTGTGACTCTGGATAGTGAGCAGTAGATTTGAACTTTTTTATTCCCAAGTTATCCATCGCCTCCTTGAATAGTTTGGATGTGAAGTTTGATCATTGATCTGACAGTATCATTATTGGTAGTCCATATCTAGGAAAAATATTAAGTTTTCTTTTCTACAATCTTTTTGGCTGTGATGCTGCATAATGAGATTGCCTCTGGATATCTAGTCGACAAATCCATTATTGTTAATAAATACTTATTTCCACCTTTTGTTTGTGGTAGGGGACCTACGCAGTCAATCAAGACTCTTGTGAAAGGGTCGTCAAATGCTGGAATAGGTATTAAAGGTGCAAGTTTTATTATTGTCTGCGTGATATGTTTGACACGTCTGGCAAACTTCAGCTACATTTTTGAATAGTACAGCCCTGTAAACAAATCCTTTTATTTTAGCTTGTGTTGTCCTCACCCCAAAATGACCTCCAACTGGTAGCTCAAGTGCCAATCGCGGCACCTCCTTTCTGTACCCAACTGGCAAAACAATTTGATGTATTTCTGCCCTGTCTGATCTGATTGAAAGTGTGGTGGTCTCCATTTCTACATTAAGACATAATTTGTTAAGTAATAACAGACAGGAATACTTTCTTACTTGCTTGCAAAATGCCTTTTGATATAACTGTTTTAATTCCTCATCTTTCTGCTGCAAGTCAATCAACTTAGCAGAGCTAAAAACACTTGCATGTTTTCCTACTTGCTCCTTCTCTGTTCTACTTATCTGATCAAAATAAGATTAGGAAAACTTTATATCAGCGTCCTTTTGATCCCTCCTGCTTCAACCTGAACATTGTGATCTGTGATCACACAGTCAGGGAAAATTCCTGGATGAGCATTCTCCAGGTCTTCCATTGCCTGCATCTCCACTGGCTTTTCAACTAGAGTAGGCAGCACGCCTATCAGCGAATCAGCTATATCATTTGCAAGGACAAATTTTATTCCTGGAGCTGAGAGTTTGGGGTCCAGTACTCCTATCACACATTATCCACTGTTCTCCCTTTACATAACTGAGCACTTTTTGTCTCACGATGAATTCTTGTTACCAGCACATTTTCTGGCAATAGTCTCTCAGGCATGCATATCTTCTCATCACTCAGTACTGCAGACTGAGAAGATCCTGTCTCCTTCAATATTGGAACAGCCTTACCTATGACTCCTGGCCGATGTGAATAAACTTTACCCATGAATGTATATTTTAAGCACATTTGCTTGATCAACTTCCTTGATCATCTTCTGATCATCTTGTACACTCTGAGGCAGTTGTCTAACTTCCCTTATGCTTTTTGTTACTGGTCCAACAAATCTTCCAGGGTCGTCTGGTTTTCCTACATCTGGTTTTCCTAGCCCATCAACACTGTGATTTTGTGTGACCCATTTTATTACAATGAAAACACCGGGGGCATTTAGCAAGAAAGAGAGTGAATGCATTCCTATCTGTTACTACTTAACAAATGATGTGTTAATGAGGAAATGGAGGCCATCACCTCTTTGTCCCTCTCAAGGGTTTATTTATTAACCTGTGGTAAATTATCCTTATTGTCTTCACTGAGATCTACCTTTTCCTTTCCACTGAGGATATCTCTTTGCTCCAAGTTCTATCCCTCATGGTCTGAAATAGATTCTGAAAGCCAACCTGAGTTTATGGATCAACTGATAATCATCAGCCACTTTCGCTGATAACTATGCTGTTTTAACTCTCTTGTTATCCACATGAGGTCGCACTGTTTGAAGCAGTGAATATTTGAATTTCTCCAAATTACTTACTGCTCGAAGTGCAACATAGGCTTGCGTGCTTTTTTCAAGCTCTTATTCATCTATCAAAATTACTCTGTTTGATCCTTTCAAACTCAATGTAGTTTTGACCAGGATCCCTAATTAGATTCCAGAAACCAGATCCGTCCTCTGATAGGGATGCGAATGTCTCACTAGCCCTACCTAATAGTTCCGTTTGGATTAACAAAACCCACATTGACTCTGGCCATTGCATTTGTCTAGCCACCTTTACAAATGAGTTGAAAAAGCCTTCCATATCCTTCTCATCAAACTTAGGCAATGCTTGACCGAGAATAGGCTTCTGACTACCAGGGATTTGCTCATCCTCACTCATTTCCTTACTAACCCTACCCTCAGCCTTTATCTCCAGTCCTTTACGCTGACGTTCCTTTTTAAAGTGTCAGTTTTTGCTGTTCAAAAGCTCTCTCTTTCTTTCTCCTCTGCTGCTCTCTCTTTTTGCCATCTCTTCTGCTGTTGTTTTCCCTCTCTTCTGCTTTTAAACGTAACTCTGACTGTTTCATTTCTGCTGCCCTTTCCTTATATCTCGCAGCTAACTCAAGCTGCCTCATTTGCAATTGAATTCTTGCCAGCTCTGTAGATTCTGATGGTTTCTCCAGTAAGTTTAATTGACGAGCTACTGCTGTAAGTATCTCTCCTTTCCTCACAGAAGCAGGCAGGTCCAATTCCAGCTTCACTGCTAATTCCTGCAGCTTGGTCTGATTCACTTTTTTCAAACCTTCAAAAGTCATTACATCCACATCCAGAACACGTTTGGTGACTGAAACAACCATTGCTATTCAAAGTTTCGTCGACCCAACATTCGAAATAAAGACACGAGCACCTCACACTCGCTGTGTGAACTCCCGCAAAGAGCCCCCAGTCTGTTATGGACTGGGCTAGACCACTCAAAGCACTCTTAAGTAGGCCGCCCGGAGCACAGCATTGCAACTTGTTTCGATAAGTGCACAATGTAAATTACCCGGACTAAGTTAGCGAGGTTGTCTACTAGATTTTAAAACAGACAAAAACTGTATTCAAAAAGACAAAAAAAATTACAAAATGAAATACAAAGAACAGAATAAAGAAACCCTACTGAACTTAACCTATGCAGATAGACTTAATTATGCTGTTCCAAATATACACAACAGTCACAATAGGCAAACTTCATTTAAAGACCAGTATAAATGGAACACATGCTTTCAGGTTAAGGTTGAAGGGCAGAAGTCTCATCTGTTTGCATATGAGCAAAAGGCCTCTGGAAATCCTTTACATCTCTGTGCCAAAGGAGACTGATCGGGGTCAGGCCCCGTTTTATTGTCCCTTTGATAAACATCAAAGACAGGGTCTCGTTGAGCCAAGGAACAGCTTTTAAACCAAAAAAGGACTACCTTGGTGGCAGAAAAAATAGGCTAGTGTTCTGTGCGGGGGTCAGTAGTTGGCGGGAATGGCGAACTCTATCAGAATTCGACTGCTGACAGATTTGTGAAAAACATAACGTTCAGCGCAGGCTTACACACCAACTGCATATTGAGATGATGAGAGATCATTCAGGACCTGGAGCTCTCTCTCAACAAAGATGGTGGGGGGAGGGGGGAATCTCCAGAGAGCAATATACATTATCATGGAGTCATAGAGTCCTATAGCATGGAGACAGGCCTTTAGCCCAAACTGGTTCATGCTGACCAAAATGTTCATCCATGCTCAACCCATTTCCCTGCACTTGGCCCATATCGTTGCCAATGTTGCCTATCTATATATTTGTCCAAATGTGAAGACGTGTATTGCAGAAAACACACTATATTTCACGCTATCAACGTTTTGTTTTGGAAATAATGAGTGTAAGTCCATAATGCTCAAGTTTTCATGCAATCAGTTTTTATTCTTTTTGTAGCGTTACAGATTAAACACTAATTTCCTTCACACTCTTCTCATGGTACTATCACGCAGGGATTAGTCTAGTGAAACTCCTTTATTCTGTCTCTATGTAGCAAGGAAATCATTCATTATAATGGAGAGAAAATCTGTTCACAGTGTCCCACGTACTATCTCAAGAACACTCTACAAATGCAAGACGATGGCTTCACTCTTACACTTTAATCATTTTGCAATGAACTTACTGTCAGTGACTCATGATCAAGGACATTCAGCTCATTTTCAACAGGAGCACTTCCCATTATCTCGCCTTCTCATAAATACAAAATGAAAAATGATGGTATGTTTTGCCAAAGTATTTCTTTGCCTTATGAAGCAAAGCCACTCCAACAGCATCATCAATATTGCCATTGGAGATGGTTGAAGATGCTGAGGAGGTAATGGCCTAGCTGTATGATCTCTGGAATATTAATTCAGGGACCCAGGTAATGACACAGATCCCGGATTGGAATTCCACCTTGGCAAATGTTGGAACTTGAATTCAATAGAACATCAGGAATTAAGAATCAAATAAAACAATGAAACCATTGTCGATTGTACTACCTGGCACCTCCACACCCTTCAAGGAATGAAATCCAACATCTTCACCTGATCGGACTGACGTGTGACACCAGACCCACATTAATGTGGTTAACTCTCAGTTGCAGTTTGAAATGGCCAAGCCAGCCATTCAGTTATACCAGTCACTATAAAATCTCAAAGAAATGAAACCGGACAGAACTAAGCACCGACTACTTATTGCCCACATACTGCACTGGTCAGCAAGGCAGCTCACAAACATCTTCTCAAGGAGAATGGTGAAAGGGAATTAAATTTTGGCCCAGCATCCCATTAATGAATAAAAGAATATGTTTACACTCAGGGAAGAGAGACAAAGCGACATATCTCACTTTAAACAGTAACTCTGATGTATACCTTACATGGTCACAGTTTTCAGTAATATGGTAACAGGAGAAAAATAAATAAGGTCAAGCTCGTTTGTTTTCCATCCCAGCTAATGATCAAAAATCCGTTTGTTTGCTTCTTTCCCTCTATCTTTCCCTTTCTCTATCTATTGTACTCAGTCCTTCTCCCCTTTACAATAAACGTCCCTGTCACCAATATGAATCGCACTATTTTCCAGTGGGGTTCACTTCTGATGTCTGGTCATTGGACTCAAAATGCCAATTCTTTTTTTCTCTCGATCGGAGGCTGCCAAATCTGCTCAGTTTTTCTGGCACTTTCTCGTTCTTTTTGATTCTGATCTCTTGCATCATTCTTTGATTTATTTAACCTTTACTGTTGTTATTACATGAGATGTCTGCATCGCTGACAGGGGCAGCATTTGTTGACCCTTTACTGTGAGCTCATTCCCGAAGGTAGTACAGAGCCAAACACGTTACTGTGGGTCTGATGTCAGTCTTTCCAAACGACATCAGTGAAATAGATAAACTTATAGACTAAATGCTGGCGATGCTATTGTTATAATTATTTAAAATTAATTTTATTTCCAATTCCTGAAATTTGAATTTACGTTCTGACATAATTTGTGGTAGGATGTGAACAGTGCCTTTATCTGTAATAACATGTGCCTCTGAGTTACATTTCTTGCAACAGTATTACACTGACACAGCGTCCCTATCATGAGGTTACTTTAGAGACCAGAACAAGGTAATGATCGATATATTTGCAACTGAAATCATGCTTCGAGGAGACCTGTAACCATAAATGCATGAATAATGGTTTATTAAGCGTCAGCATTGATGCCAAGATGGTGACTGGGGATATTATCGAGCTGATAGTGGATTTGACGATGGACAGAATACCGAGACATAAATGAATTCCAGGTAAAAATGTTCTTCGGGATTGTGAACAAACTTGCTCTCAGGTGTTTGTGAGGGCGCGAGTGTGGACAGTTCTGAAATTTGTGGATAATGAATGGAATTTGCATTTGAAACTGAAGACAACATTTGCCATCTTTGCCAAATTCCATTGTCGATTGTAACAGAAATAGCAAGGAAGTTAGCCATGGTTTATAGGATTAGTAAATGGATAGAGATGGAGGTACTTACCAGGAACACCAACAATAGCGAGCATGGGATAGTAACCAGTCTGAATAATCATCAGTATACCGTATATCCGATCTGATAATGTCGACCAATACCAGGAAAGATGGAAAAGACCCAAGGACAAACTCCTGTCCATTGTTGCAGCATTCCAGTCTAATGTTAGCAGATTCTGATCCATTAATGGAACATTCCAGACTATTCTCAGATGTATATCTCTCCTCTTCCTGTCTCTGCAGCTGCTGATACCTGTTAGTGGCGGAGGTGATGCATCTGCTGATACAATGGCATAAAGCATTGCAAGAAACCCCTTACTCATAGGAGAGGGAAACCGTCTCGTGACATCATTAACATCCATGGAAACTGACATCAATCATAGTCACTGAACAAACAGGCTTTCTTCCTTTGCAATACTGTAACCGCCTGAACCTCGGCCACCACCCCTCTCAAAAACCACAATCCAGATGTTGTTACCGTGCTGGTCGCTCCTCGATTAGAACAGGCACTAGCCAATATATTTACAGTGGCTACATTGACACTCCTTTACACAGGAAATGTAGATTTGACTGGGCATTCCTTTCATTGACCTAATGAGGCAATTTTGTGTCTTCAGCACTCAATATGCTTCAGCACCTTTTTTTAAAAATAAACTCACAAACACCTTACGACACTTTATTGGCTTCAAAGCAGAAGACTTACATTGTTTATATTCAGTCCAAAGCCAAATGTGGCAGATGTTGTCACTAAGCCGGTCCTTTTACAAAGTTATATAATCCTTGAATTTTCTTCTTCAGTGAGGTTCCGAATGACCCAAGATTCCAATATGTCTGAGTTTTGAAAGGTTCATTTTGGGGTCCTTTTGTTTATACCTAACAGGTAATGCTTCAGAGAGAACGCTTTCAAGTCTTTGTATAATCAAGCGGACGTGGCCAGCTCTCTAGCTGGGCAGATCGATTCAGTTTGGGGGTTAGCTGAGTTAGGGTCACTGTTGAAATTGGACGCTCTACCCCTCCTTCTCTTCTGGCCTCATAACCTGTAAGCTTTTTGTATCAGATTTACATTTTGTGATAACGCATTTGTTTTTTTGGAATTCTTGCAAGTATTTTGGAACAACATCCTAAAGTCAGGATAGCCTCTTGGTTGGATAACGCAATTTCGTTGGGTATTCTACCTTCAGTTTCATATGCTTCATTCCGTAATTTGTTAAATAAAGTCTGTTTGTTTAAAACTCGGCAGTCTGACCAGCTAATTCACTCCGAGAATATCCACTAACAATAACCTTCCACAAATATCAACGTTACGTTTGGACTACCTGCTTAAAAATGTTTTGAGGGTCGGGCCTGGTCCATAACAGATTGGGGAGAGGGGGGCTTTGCGGAATTTAGACAGCGAGTGGTAGGTTTTACAGTCTCGTTTCTCGTGTGTTGATTTTGTGAATAAATAGAGCTTCAGAAAACAGTAGCTCTTTCAGTCAACAAAGGGTGTTTTGGAGATGGGAGAATCGACCTTGGGAGTTTTTACAAAATGCACATAAATCCAAGCTGCGGGAATTAGCAGACAAGCTGGAGTTGAAGCTACCTCCTAATGTGAGGAAAGATGAGATGATTGCATCAGTAGCTCAGCATTTCAAATTTGCTGGAAACTCCATTGGGGTCTATAGAAATTACTAAACTTAGTCGCAAATAAAGCAGCTTGCGTCAGAAGCAGAAATGAAGCAGTTTGCGTTACGACTAAATTTAAAAGAGAAACACAGAGAACGAATTGGTTTTATCCAGGAAAGAGAAAAAAAAGAATGGCTTTAGCAGGAAAGAAACAAAAAGCGAGAGCGTTTAAGCTTCAGAGATGGGCACTGAGAGTGGAAAGTCAACTGAAAACGATTGAGATGAAGGCTGAAGGTAAGCTTACTGAGGAACAGCCTGAGGATTAGCAAACCCATGGTAGTCAAAAGCCTGGTGAGATACTTTTTAAGGATATTCACGCCTTGCCTAAAATTGATGAGTAGGATATGGAAATCTGTTTCATTTCATTTGAAAAAGTGACTAAACAATTGCAGTGGCCAGTGACCATGTGGGTTTTGTTGATCCAAACGAACTTGTAGGGAGAGCGAGTGAGATATCCGCAACAATATCAGAGGAGGGATCTGGGGAGTATGAGGAGATGAAGAAAGTGCATATGAGTTTGTGCCAGAAGCCTATAGACAACATTTCATGAATCTTAGGAGTGACCCTGGTCAAACCTATGTTGAGTATGAAATGATCAAAGTAAGTAATTTTGATAAATGGATAAGAACTTTAAAAATCGAGCAAATCTATGATGCACTTAGAAAGAAAATCATTTCGGAGGAATTGAAAGATTCATTGCCTGAAGTAGTGCAAACTCTTGTGGAAGAGCAGAGAGTTAAAACACCAAGGTTAGCAGCTGAAGAGCATGATGATTATGTATTGTTCCAAAAGAACACATTTTGGCTTCCAGAATCAAATTCAGTTCATGAGGGATAGAGAAATCCACACGTGGAAAAGGATATGTCGATCTCAGTGAAGATCAGAAGGATTACTTACCATAGGGCAAAAAGGAAACCCTTGAAGGGGACTAAGAAGTGAAAAAGCACCGGTGTTTTTGTTGCAAAACATTAGGTCACAGGAACTCACTCTGTTGGTGGGCGAGGGAAAATAAAGCAGATGTAGGAAAACAGGATAAGCCTGGGAGTTTTATTGGAGCAGTAACAGAAAGCACAGTGGAGGCTAGAAAGCTGCATCAGAATGTACAAGTTGATCTGAGGTTGGTCAAGGAGGAAGTACTGGATCTGCTTATAAAATATACCTATGAGAGGAAAGTGCATTCACATAGGTCAGGAGTAGCAGGTAAAGAAGATGCACTATTAAGAGACACAGGATCCTCTCAGTTTGTGATGCTGAAAGATGTGAAGGTATGTATTCCTGAAGGACCATTTCTAGAAAAGGTACCTCTAAAGTGAATTCATGTGCGACAAAAAGCGCACAATTATGTAAAGCGGGGATGGAGTGTGCAGTAAAGTGTGGAGAAATTGTGGTGGGAGTATTGGGCAAACTTTCAGCTCCAGGAATACAAAATATGTGATCATGGAAATATGTTTAGTTCAGCTAAACTAATTGAGTTACAGCATAAAAATTAAAATTTAAAGCAGTTAGATCCATTGAATCCAGGGAAATTTAACCAATTGGATGCATAATTGTCTTGAAAGTAACGGATCATTTTCCAGACTGGAGGCCTGTGGCCAGTGGTGTGCTGAAAGAATCAGTGCTGAGCTTGTTGCTTTTCATCATATCCTATGTGTGTGTGTGTGTATATATATATATATATATATATATATATATTTCGGAGGCATGATTGCTAAGTTTGCAAATAACAGCAAAATGTGGTACAGTGGACAGTGAGGAAGATTATCTCAGAGTACAAGAGCACCCGAGGAAGCGGGTATAATTGCACATTTAAAATATATCTGGATAGATACATAAATAAGAATGGTTCAGAGGTATAGTGGAAAAATACTGGCAAATGGGACTAGATCAGATTAGGATGTCTGGTCAGCATGGACAATTTGGACAAAAGAGTCTGTTTCCGCGTGGGATGACTCTATGTTTCCATAAGATGGATTAGGAAAAGTTCTAAAGGACTTTCGAGAGGAAGTTCTCTTGCCCAAACGTTTGCGGCACTTCTTGGTTTACATTTATTCAAAGATGCATTAGTTAAATATTTGTCCATGAAGTTAGTCATGGATAATTGGACACAGAAAGGAAAGTGGGCTGAGACCACAACCTGATCCGACACAATCTTAGTGCCTGGTAAAGAAGGTTCACAGTGCGAAATGACCTACTACTGCTCCGCAGTCCCATGTCTCTGTGTTCCATTCAGCCCCTGAAACCTGCTATACAAGAGCAGTGGGAGGCCACTTACTGCTATCATTCATGCACAGAAACAGAGGAGACCATTCAGTCCCTCAATATATTCCCACACGGTTTGGGTGATTTGAAAAATGTAATTGGAAAACCCAGGCTGGGTGTCAAAGAGGCCCCTCATCTCTCTTTACAGAGATTCCCCATTCTGCAAAATGTGCTCCGTTTGTTGGTCACTTATCGAACCAGGTTTACTGTGAATACAGCTCGGACACATCACCCAGAGATGGCTCAGAAACTCCCTTGGACTCCCTGACTAGATCATTCAATAACAAAACTTCCAGGAAAATAACAACCTGCAACTTTCAAAATAATAGAATGTGAGAACATAGAAACAAAAGCAAGTCGTTCGCTCCCTATCCCCACCCCTCAAGATTGCCTTGCCCTTCAGTAAGATCATGGCTGATCTTCTCCTGGTCTCAAGTCGTCTTTCATGCCTAATTCTTCATAGCAGTCAACTACCTGACTGGTCAAAATCGATCTAAAGCCTCTTTAAATACTTTTGTAGATCAGAGAATATAGGACAGTACAGTACAGTACAGATCCCTCGGTCCTCGAGGTTGTGCTGATCTTTTCTCCGACTCTAAGATCAGACTCATCGACATACCTTCGTGCATTATCTTTAATGCACCAACACGAATGCACCAAAAATCTCTGTGTAAAGATTCGAACTCTGACATCTCCCCAAAACCTTCCTCCAATCACCTTAAAATTATGTACCCTCGTTCCCTCGTTATAGATATTTCTGCAGGGGGAAGAATGTCTCTGGGGGCTATTCACTCTATCTATGCCTCTCATCATCTTGTACACCTGTATCCAATCACCTCTCATCCGACTTCACTCCAATTAGAAAGGCCATAGCTCCCTCAACCTTTCTTCATAAGACCTGATCTCCAGTCCAGTCGGCATCCTGGTAAGTTCCCTCTGCACCCTCTCTAAAGTTTCCTTATCCTTCCTAGAATGAAGTGACCAGAACTGAACACAATATTCCAAGTGTGGTCTGGCCAAAGCGCTATAGAGCTGCAGCATTACCTCACGGCTCTTAAACTCAATCCCCTGCTAATCGAAACTAAAGTACGAAATGCCTTCTTAACAACTCTATCACAGTTTGGGTAGCAAACTTAAGGAATCTATGGGCATGGACCTCAAGATCCATCTGTTCCTCCACACTACCAACCATCCCTACTTTAACCCTGTATTCTGCATTCACATTCGAGCTTGCAAACAGAATCACTTCACACTTTTCCAGGTTGAAATCCATCTGCCAGTTCTCAGCCTAGTTCTGCACCCTGTGAATGCATCATTGCAACCGACAACAGCCCTCCACACTATGTACTACTCCACAAATCTTCGCATCATCGGCAAACTTACTAAACCACCTTTCCATTTCCTCATCAAAGTCATTTATGAAAGTCACAATGAGCAGTGGTCCCACAACCGATCCCTGCAGGACACCACTCGTCCCTATTAGTGATCTAGCTCCCTTAACTCTCTGTGTAAGAAAAATCCTGACAATCACTTCCTTCTGTTTGAAGGAACCATTCTCTGCTTCTACACCATGACCTGTTGATATGAACAAAAGAGGGAACATAGGCGCTCAGGTAAGAGGGACTGACCCTTTACTCAAGGCAGTATTAGACTGAGGAAGGCATCAAGGAACCTGAGCAAAATCGCATGGATGAGAATCGATTGTGACCTCTCCACTGCTCGGAGTTATTTATGGCACAAGGGAAGGTGATTATTAGCGGTAGGCATCAATCATCTCAGCCATGGCGTATCTCTGCAGGAGATTCTCAGGGTATCTCCCTCAGCCCAGGCATCTACAGTTGGTCAGCGGGGAATTCTTGCAGTGTGGAAGCAGGCCATTCAGCCAATTGAGTTCACACCGATCCGAAGTGGGGATATGCACTGAAGACTACACAATGTTCAGATAAAAATTTCAGCACTCAGATTCTGAAGCCATCTGTGTCCATGAGCAACAAGACACAGGCAACATTCAAACTTGTGCTGTTAAAGTCTAGGTAACATTCACGTAATAGACACTACGCATTTCCCTAGAAAAAGAAATAAAAGCTCATTCAGTACCTCAACCTGGGTTCACAGGAATATGGGGAAGTCATTCAGCCCATCAAAACTACTGGGCAAGAAGAGGAATATTTAGTCAGTGAATCATAGGTGCAGGGGAAAATGCAGGAACGTGGAGTTGAGAAATATCAGAACAAACATCATTGAACTGAAAGGCAGAACATACTCGGTGAGCTGCTGGGCATATTGCTGTCCCTATGCCTTGTGGTATCCAGTCTGCTACTATTCCTGTGTTTGTGAGAACATCAATCTGTCTCCCATTGGAGTGAGACACAGTTCGGAATACAACTGAATTTATAAATGGTACACGAATAGTCAGAAATTAGTTAGAAGTAGGAATCTAATCAGTATTCTGTAACTTCCAATGAAAATAATTTTCATTCCTTGAAACACCAGGGAACACAGGCCAAGTTTCTTATGGACCTATTTGATAACATTGTCCTTGTTAGAAGCCTATTGAACCTTCCATTTCCTCTCTCTATGGCAATAAAATATTTACTGAGAGAAAGAAACAAAACTGCAAAGAGTCCTCCAGGTGCAGTCTGGCCATGTTCCTCTCCAGCTGAAGCAAGACGTCCCTCCCCTTGTGCTGACATCCTCTGACAATAAAGGTTCTCATTCCACTGTCTTTCCAAATAGCCTGCTGCACCTGTAAGTTAGACATCAGCAGCGTATAGACAAGGACACTTTGGGTTTTATTTATATCTGTACTTTTCAACCTTTTACAATTTATGAAATATAATGTCTATTAATTTCTCCAATAAAGTGGATAATTTCGCGTTTCTGCATCATATATCATTTGCAATGACCCTGCCCATGTGGAGGCTCGTTCAATTTTCATAAATATTTACATCTTCCTCACAGCACACATTTCCACACAAAAATTAACTGTAAATTCTTCACTCTGTTTCCTGTCTTTTCATGAATACTGAATCCATCCGAGTACATTCATAATTATAGTTTTGTTCGAGTGAAGGAGGCCCATAGTGACCTCACTGGCCCTTCAAATGAACATTATTACCTCCACCGCATTTCCCACTTTTACTATGAAACCTCCTTGACGCATGCCAACCACAATCTATTTCTTACTTTGAAAAGCTGAAGAACTGTCTTTGTCGAAGAAACTATTCGCAAGAGAAGCAAAGGCAATGAGTGAACGACATTACCCATCATTCAAATTATCCCTCTGCAGCCTTCTGTCGTCAAAACTGAGTTGACACATTTCAGGTTATCCACTCAACACCCATCTTGCTACCTCTTTTGGTTGGTATTGTTTCGTTCTTTGTTTTCACCTGAATATCTGAGAGAGAAACCCTTATGCGAAGGAAGGGTCGTGACAGATTTGGGCCAAAGACATAAAAGGAGTTAAAGAAAAATCAGTTATAATCTCCTTAAATTGTGGATCAGGCACAAAGGTTTCAACAACCTCATCCTGTCCTGATCGTATTGTGTTCCACATTGCAATGGCTTGGCGATCATGCAGCCAATTACAAACTAATTTCAGAAGATAATTGTTCAATTAAATTACATTGAGTCACTGATTGTAACAAATCGAGGTCGTATTGCCAAAATGTAGCTAAGACCATATCTAGAACAGCTATGCTGCCCCTGTATATCAAAGGGTACATATGTAGTCCAGCTCGATTGCCACAACATCCACAACATTCACTACTTCCACCATCAACTCTCAATGGAGGCAGTGTGCACCAGCTACAAGATACATTGCAGACATTTAACAAAGTCCATTCGACAGCACCTTTCAAGCCTTCATAATCTGAACTAGTAAGGGCAAAAGATCTACGGAAATACTAACCCTGCAAGTTGTACATGAAGTCAATGACCATCCTGACTGGATATTTCTCAGTCTCGCGGGTGTCACTTGATGAATATCCCGCCTTTCATTCCCTAACATTATTGTGGGTGGCCCTGCTGCATGGGCAGCACACAACCACCTTGTCCAGAACAACAGTATATGTGCAATAAATGATGGCCCACCCAGCAATGTCTGATACCTGTCAGTGAATAATACACAAATGTTTCACTGTTTTGCATCTGAGTGTCCCTTGCTACATTTATGAATAGATTTAATCGATAGTTTTGTGTCTCAGGAAACGGAGAAGGGATTTGTTTGAGGAGCAAAAGCTTCTGAGTGGAAAGAGCTTTATAGGGCCGATGCTGAGAAATTATTTCTGTGGGTCTGGGAATCCAAAACATGATGACAGGATCTCAGGATAAGCGGCAACTTATCTGGGACGAAGATGATGTGAAATTATATCCCTCCATGGGTCTCAGAGTATTTAATATTAGCCATCTCAAAGGTTGCGGATGCATGTCAAAGAATACAGTGAAAAGTTCACTAAGATTTGGAGGAGCTCCAGGTAAGATAAAGTTACAGTGACATTGAGGTATAGGTTCAGGAGGGTGTTACAGTTGTGCGGAAGCTGCAATAGAACAGAGAGATTACCGAAATACGGACGGGTGTATGTGCTAGAAGGCTTTACAAAATTAGAGAAGGCTGTAGGGGCTGTAAGTGTTTCCAAAGGCAGGGAGGAATGGAGGAGCTTGTGAAGTTTATAGCGAGAGGGTAGTATCTAATTGTTAGAGTGGGTCCAGAGATGTGGAAGGATATACGTGATTAAAGAAGCCACACTGATAGGAAGGACTGAAGATACTGCAGTAGATTACAGAGATCAGTCGGGTTGGAGGGCTGGAAGATGTATGTGTTGGTGGAGGTTATGCAGATAAGAATAGGTTTAGATGTTGGAGGATGTCAGCGATAGAGAGGTGTGGAGAGGCTGGAGGAGGAGACAGAGGTCAGGAAGACCATCGATGATGAATGAAGTTCACAGAGGTGGGGAGGGGTCGAGCGGCTGGAGGAATTTACCTAGATAGAGAAGAATGAAGTGGGTGGAGGAGGTACAGAGATGAAGAGGGCTGTAGTGACTGCGTGAAGTTACTGAAGTGAGGAGGATGTAAGGGTTTATGGAACATAGAATAATACAGCACAGAACATGCCCTTTTGCCCTTGATGTTGCACTGACCTGTGAACGAATCTAAGCCAATCCCCCGACACTGTTCCATCATCATCCATGTGCTTATCCAAGGATTGTATAATTCCCCCTAACGTGGCTGAGTTAAGTACATTGGCAGGCAAGGCATTCCATGCTCTTACCACTCTCTGAGTAACGAACCTGCCCCTGACATCAGTCTTAAACCTGTCACCCCTCAATTTGTAGCTATGCCGCTTCGTACAAGCTGATGTCATCATCTGAGGAAAAAGGCTTTAACTGTCTACCCTATCTAATCTTCTGATCACATTGTATGCCTCTATCAAATCCCCTCTTAGCCTCTCTCCAGCGGGAACAGACCCAAGTTTCTCAGTCTTTCCTTATAAGACCTTCCCTCCAGACCAGGCATCATCCTGGTAAATCTCCACTGCACCTTTTCCAATGCTTCCATTCCTTCCAATGGGGCGACTGGAACTGCACACAATATGCCAAGTGTGGCCGCACTAGAATTTTGCATAGTTGCAGCATGACATTACGGCTCCAGAACTCAATACCTCTACCAATAAAACCTAACACACCGTTTGACTTCTTAACAGTACTATCAACCTAGGTAGCAACTTTCAGGGATCTACGTACATGGAAACCAAGATCCATTTGCACATCCACATTACCAAGAATCTTTCCATTGATCAAGTATTCTGCCTTCCTGGTATTCTTCCAAAAGGAATCACCTCATATTTAGCTGCATTGAAACTCCATTTGCCACCTCTCAGCCCAATTCTGCAGTTTGACCAAGTGTCCCTTCAACCCGCAAAATATTTCCACACTGTTCACTACTCCTCCGATTTTAGTGTCATCTTTAGACTTACTAACCCATCCACCTATGCCTGCATCTAGGTCATTTATAAAAATAACACTAGTGGTCCCAAAACAGATCCTTGTGGCTCACCATAGTTACCGGACTCCATGCCGAATATTTTCCATCAACCACCTTCGCTGCTTTTTATTGAAAACCAGTTTCTAATCCAAAGTGCTAAATCACCCTCAATCCCACGCCTCTGCATTTTCTCCGACAGCCTACCATGTGGAACCTTATCAAAGGCTTTACTGAGGTCCATGTACACCACATTAACTGCCTTACCCTCTTACACATGCTTGGCCACCTTCTCAAAACCTCAATGAGTCTTGAGAGACATGACCATGTTGACTATTTGCAATCAAATTGTTGCTTGCTCAAGGATTATAAATCCTATCTCTTATAATCCTCTCCAAAAAACTTCCTACACACACATTCGGCCAACTGGTCTGTAATTGCCTGTGTCAACTGTACTGTCGTTCTTGAACATGGGCAAACATTTGCAATCCTCTAGTCCTCTGGTACTAAACCTGTAGACAATGAAGACTCAAATATCAAGGTCACAGGCTTCAGCAACTCCTCCCTAGCGCCCCAGAGAATGCTCGAATAAATCCCATCCGGCCCAGGGGACATTTTCACTTTCACTCCTCGAATTGATAACGCATCTTCCTTACCAACCTCGATCCTTTCTCGTCAAATATCTCGCATCTCATTCTTCTCCATAATATTATCCTTTCCTTCAGTGAAAACCAATGAGAAATGTTCGGTTAGCACCTCTCCGATCTCCACAGAATCCACACTCAACTTCCCACTTCTGTCTTTGACTGGCTCTATCCATACCCTAGTTATCCCTGTTTTCCTAACATACCTATACAAAGCTTTAGGATTCTCCCTCCTTCGATCTGATAAAGACTACTCATGTCCTCTGTTTGGTATTCTTAACTCTCTCTTTAAATCCTTCGTAGCTAATCTGTAATCCTCCATCGCCTCATCGTCACATAAGCCTCCTTGTTCTTCTTAACAACAGATGTAATTTATGTAGTAAACCACGGTTCCCTGACATTATCACTTACTCCCTGCCTGATAGGGGTATGCTATTTAAGGACACGCGATGTCTGCTCTTTAAAACAGCTTCACATATCGATTATCCCCATTCCCCGCATTTTTCTACCCCATTCTATGCATCATAAGTCCTGCTTAATCACGTTACAATTGCTCTTCCCCCATTGATAACTCTTGCCCTGTGGCATGTACCTATCCCTTTCCCTCACTAAACTAAACGTGTTTATGGAGGTTATATACATAATAAAAGGTAGAGGTACTAGAGAATGCCAGAAAAATGGGGCGGTATGGAAATGCTGGAGGAGGTTACAGAGATCATGAAAGTCTCGTGATTGGGAGAGGTTTACAAAGGTCGAGAACGGGAGTGGCTGGACAAGGTTACAGAGAAAGGGTATATTTGAGAGCAGCTTAGAGAGATATGTGGGTTATGGGGGCTGAAGTAAGTCACAGATAAAGGGAGATATGTAGATGATGGAGGAGGTTAGAGAGATAGGGAGGGATGTAGGGTTTGGAGGTAGTGAAGAGATAACGAGGGATGCAAAATTTGGACGTGGTTAGAGAGATAAGGAGGGATCTGAGTTTGGAGAAGGTTGCACAGTAGGGGAGAGGTGAATGAGTTGGAAAATATTAGAGAGATGGAGAGCAGTGTTGGATTTGAAGGAGGTCAGAGAGATAGGAAGGTGTGTAGGCTTTGGAGGTGATTAGAGAGATAGGGAGGGATCTGGGTTTAGAGTAGGTTACAGCGATAGAGAGGGGTGAAGGAGGTGGAGAGTATTGGAGAGATAGGGAGGGTGTAGGGTTTCGATTGGTTAGAGAGGTAGGGAGGGATGTAGGATTTAGAGGAGTTTAGAGAGACAGGGATGGGTGTAGGATTTGGAGGATGTCAGAGATATAGGGACGGGTGAAGGTTTTGGAGGAGGTTAGAGAAATAGGGAGGAACCTTTTTTTGGAGGAGATAAGAGAGCTAGGGAGTGGAGTAGGTTTTGGACGAATTTACAGAGATAAGGAAGGATATGGGTTTGGAGGACTTTGCAGAGATAGGGAGTGTTATGGGGGCTGGAGTAGGTGAGAGATAGGGAGGGGTGTAGGGTTTGGAGGAGGTTAGAGAGATAGGGAGGGATCTGGGTTTGGAGGAGGTGAGAGAGCTAGGGAGAGGATAGGGTTTGGATGAGGTTAGAGAGATAAGGAAGGATCTGGGTTTGGAGGACTTTGCAGAGATAGGGAGTGTTATGGGGGCTGGAGTAGGTGAGAGAGCTAGGGAGAGGAGTAGGGTTTGGATAAGTTTATAGAGATAAGGAAAGATCTGGGTTTGGACGAGTTTGCAGAGAGAGGGAATGTTATGTGGCTGGAGTAGGTGAGAGAGATAGGGAAGAATGTCGGGTTTGGAGGTGTACAGAGAGGTAGGGAGGGTTTGGAGGAAGTTACAGAGATAGTGAGGTATAGCATTTGGAGGAGTTCAGAGATGGGGATAGGGTAGGGTTTGGAGGAGGTTACAAGGATAGGAGGGGTTTGAGGCTGGAGTAGGCTAGAGAGACTGGGAGGGGTGTAGGGTTTGGAGGTGTTTAGTGAGATAGTGAGGGGTGTAGGGTTTGGAAGACGTTACAGTTAGGGAGGGGTATAGAGTTTGGAGGAGTTTAAAGAGATAGTGAGGAGGACGGTTCTGCAGATATTTACAGTGATAGATGCTAGATGAATGGACAGACAAGAGACAGAGACTAATTGAAGCAGTGAGACCTTGGAGTGTCCAATCACGAGAGCCAAAGAGTCAGTGTCGCACCCACAGGAGAGGCCCTTCTGCTGACAGTAATAAAAACAAAAGACCCTGTAGACCGTGAAAACTCCTCCTTCCTAATTTCTTGGAGCTTATGCCAGAATTGAGAGAAATGTTCTCCAGACTGCTCAAGCAACAATGTGACATGATAAAACCTAATGGAGTCATATCAAAGCCTGACACGGAAACCTCCTGCTGATTCACCTCTTTCAGCCTCACGGTGTCAGATCAAACACTGACACGGAAACCTCCTGCTGGCTCCCCTCCCTCCGCCTCACGGTGTCAGATCAAACACTGACACGGAAACCTCCTGCTGACTCCCCTCCCTCAGCCTCATGGTGTCAGATCAAACACTGACACGGAAACCTCCTGCTGACTCCCCTCCCTCAGCCTCATGGTGTCAGATCAAACACTGACACAGAAACCTACTGCTGACTCCCCTCCCTCAACCTCACGGTGTCAGAACAAACACTGACACGGAAACCTCCTGCTGCCTCCCCTCCCTCAGCCTCATGATGTCAGATCAAACACTGACACGGAAACTTCCTGCTGCCTCCCCTCCCTCAGCCTCATGGTGTCAGATCAAACACTGACACGGAAACCTCCTGCTGACTCCCCTCCCTCAGCCTCATGGTGTCAGATCAAACACTGACACAGAAACCTACTGCTGACTCCCCTCCCTCAACCTCACGGTGTCAGAACAAACACTGACACGGAAACCTCCTGCTGCCTCCCCTCCCTCAGCCTCATGATGTCAGATCAAACACTGACACGGAAACTTCCTGCTGCCTCCCCTCCCTCAGCCTCAAGGTGTCAGATCAAACACTGACACGGAAACCTTCTGCTGACTCAATTTCCTAAGCCTCACGGTGTCAGATAAAACACTGATATGGAAACCTCCTGCTGACATCCCTTCTCAGCTGGTGGATCAGTGTCCCTCTACATTGAACGACACTTGGAGGAAGCACTGAGAGAGTGACAGAGCTGGAGAATGTATACTGGGTGGGCCATTTCAAAATTACCACCAAATGGGTCTCAGCAGAAGCATTGCTGATCGAGGTGGTCGGGTCCAAAAGGACATAGCTGCTTCACTACGTCTGCACCGGGTCGGGGGGACCGACTGACAGGGAGAAACATCCTTGACCTCATCTTCACCAACCTACCGGCTGCAGACACATTGTTCGATGACCGTATTGGGAACGGCGAACTACCACGCACAGTATTTCTGGAGACAAAGTTCCACTTTTACATCGTGAAGACTCCCTGTGCATTTGTGATACTTTCACTGTGCTAAACAGGGCAGATTTCCAATAGATTTTGGAACTTTGCATTTGCCTGTGTGAGGTGGTTCGGGTCATTACCAATAGCAGCAGAATTGTACTCCAGCATAAGTTTACCTATCACTGCCTGGTGTATGCTCCACTTTATCCTGACCATCAAGCCAGGGATACAGCCCTGTTAAATGGAGAATACAGGAGGGCCTGCCTATAGTATCACCAAATAAACCTCAGAATGAGAGGAAGTTATTAAATTGGGCCACTTACTCACCACATGGTATAAATAGAAAATGATACACAGATCTATCCTATGAATCAGGACTCATCTCTGCAATCCTCTCATATACAGTCTGGGTGAGTGGTGGTGGACAATCACACAACTCACCGGAGGAGGAGGATCCACAAATACCACCTTCCTTAAAGATTGAAGAGCCCAGCACAATAATAGAAAAGCTAAGGCTGAAACCTGCACAACAACGTTCAGACAGAAATATCGATGGGAGGATCAACTTTAGTCTCCTCCAGATGGCAGTCTTCAGCTAAATGATTTACACCAAGAAAACACACAGCTGAATTCGAGAGATGACGTGACAGTGTCTTCACTTTTAACATGATCATAATTGCATTTGACCAAATGTCGTATCCAGGATTAACGGCAAACCTGGAGCAAATAGGAATCGTCTGCATTGTCAGAAGTTATACCTGGTACAAAGGAAGGTTGCTGGGGTTGGTGGAGAGCAACCATCTCAGCTCTGCCGCAGTTCCCCAAGGGAGGGGTTTCTGGGTAAGCCTGTAGATCAGAAATGGAAAGGTAGGGCACCATATCCCGACAGGATGATTGGGCTGCTCTCTCGTTAGACAGAGACGACTGGCGGTAGATTAACTGAACAGTCATCATGCCTCAAGTGAGGGAGAGCTTGCGTAGGACAGCCCTTATCATACACCTCAGTCAGTGCAGGAATTGAACCCACACTGTTAGTATTAATCTGCATAACAAACCAGCTGTCCAACTAAATTAGTCATCACTCAGCTCCATGTGGTAGGTTTTGTAATATTATTCCATTCAGATATGTTGCTAAACACCTTTGGAGCAGGTTGAACTAGAAGCCAGCTTCCTAGTTCAGAGAGAGGGACAGCATCAGAGAGCTGTAAAAGCGCTCTCTGCCCTAGGCCCAATAATTTTCAGCTGCTTCATAAATGACCATCCCTACTCAAGTGAAGTCGCAACTGGGCTTGTTTGCCCATGATTGGACAATATTCACCACTATTAGTGATTTACTCTGATACTGGAGCAATCCTTATCCAAATGCAACAAGGACCTGGGAATATGAAGGTGTATGCTTAACAGTGAAAAGTACAATTTCCATTGCACACATGCCAGACAACGATTACCTCTAATAATTAAAAATGGAATCATATCCTCTAACGTTCAATGTCACCACCATCACTGAACTCCCAACGACCAATATCCCGCTTTGGAGAACTGGACTGACCGTATACTTTCATTACCCATTCCTGTAAAGGCCTTATGCTAAAATGTCGACTCTCCTGTACCTCAGATGCTGCCTGACCTGTTGTGCTTTTTCAGCGTCACACTTGGACTCATATAAATTAATTGGCTACAAGAATATCTCAAGGGCGAGGAATCCTGCAGAAATAACATACCTCATGATTTCCAAAAGCCTGTACACCATCTATAAGACACACATTGAATGTGTGTGTGATGAAATACCCGCCCCCTCCACATTTTCCCTGTGAATGCAGCTTCACCCCTCAACCACTGACACTGAGGAGCATCAATACCTGCCATCTGCACGGTGCTCTGCAGAAATTTAACAAGGCTTCTTACACGTACCTCTGAAACCATGACCGTCAAGAAGGACAAGGGAAACAGACACATGGGATTATCATCATGTTCGCTTTCCGTTCCAAGCCAACCACCATCCTGATTGGGAAGTATATTGCCATTCCTTCAGTGTCACTATTTCAAGGACCCCCACCCCCCCCCCCCCCCCCCCCCCATGGTATTAAAACAGAGAACATAGAACAGTACAGCACAGAACAAGCCCTTCAACCCACAACGTTGTGCCGACGATTGATCCTCATGTATGCACCCTCAAATTTCTGTGACCATATGCATGTCCAGCAGTCTCTTAAATGTCCCCAATGACCTTGCTTCCACAACTGCTGCTGGCAACGCATTCCATGCTCTCACAACTCTCTGTGTAAAGAACCCGCCTCTGACATCTCCTCTGTCCTTTCCTCCAACCAGCTTAAAACTATGACCCCTCGTATTAGCCATTTTGCCCTTTGAAATAGTCTTTGGCTATCGACTCTATCTATGCCTCTCATTAACTTGTATACTTCAATTAGGTCCCCTCTCCTCTTGCTTTTCTTCAATGAAAGGAGTCCGAGCTCAGTCAACCTCTCTTCATAAGATAAGCCCTCCAGTCCAGGCAGCATCCGGGTAAACCTCCTCTGAACCGTCTCCAAAGCATCCACATCTTTCCTATAATAGGGCGACCAGAACTGGACGCAACATTCCAAGTGCGGTCTAACCAAAGTTTTATAGAGCTGCAACAAGATCTCACGACTCTTATACTCAATCCTCCGTTAATGAAAGCCAAAACACCATGTGCTTTCTTAACAACCCTGTCCACTTGGGTGGCCATTTTAAGGGGTCTATGTACCTGTACCCCATGATCGATCTGTTCCTCCACACTGCCAAGAATCCTATCCTTAATCCTGTAATCAGCTTTCAAATTCGAACTTCCAAAATGCATCACCTCGCATTTATCCAGGTTGAAGTCCATCTGCCGCCTTTCATCCCATCTCTGCATCCTGTCAATGTCCCGCTGCAGCCTACAACAGCCTTCTATACTGTTAACGACACCTGCAACCTTTGTGTCATCTGCAAACTTTCTGAAACATTTTTCAATCCCCCCACCCAAGTCTTTAATAAAAATTACAAACAGTAGAGGCCCAAGAACAGAGCCGTGTGGAACACCCACACACTTCCAGGCAGAATATTTTCCTCTACGACCACTCGCTGTCTTCTGTTGGCCAGCTCATTCTGTATCCAGACAGTTAGGTTCCCCATATCCCATTCCTCTTGAAATTCAGAATCAGCCTACCATGGGAAACCTTATCAAATGCCTTGCTGAAGTCCATATACACCACATCCACAGCTCGACCCTCATCAACGTTTCTAGTCAGATCCTCAAAGTATTGCAAGTCTAATTACAGCACATCGACTGTAGTGGTTCAATGTGACAACTCACCCTCACCTTCTCAAGGGTAACAAGGGATGGACAATAAATACTGGCCCAACCATATTCCATGAATAAATGAAATGAAAATATTGTCCAGACATGCCCAATGTTGGACACTGTGCTTTGGGTTTTGTGAGCTCAGGCTGTTAGTGTCTAGGCAGTAACCTGTTTGTTGTAAACAGCTGAAGGGATGTGCTGTTTTAAACAATCTGTCAGTCTCTCAGAGGCATGGCGTACATACCGATCATCACACAGACACTGCCATTCACATCCCATATTACTGAGCTCTGAGATAGACAGAAGCAATTCAAAATGTACCCAGATCTGACTGTAACATGTTTAAACACGCAGTGATATTGTTGCCATGAAAATGATTATGAGTGAATATTAGCAGGGAGAAAGTGAGGACTGCAGATGCTGGAGATCAGAGTCAAAAAGTGTGGTTCTGAAAAAATAGCACAGCCATTCATGTAACCGCTGAGGAGCAGGAGAGTCGACTATGAGTACACAATATTAATAAAAGGGAAAATAAATGTATATTTTCAAATTCCTTGTACTTAATCATAATTTGGTCTTGGGTGCGGTAATGAGACTCATCATTTCAATGCTCCTTACTGTGAGTTGGGCACTGTTTTCATCATATTGTTGTTGTAAAAGTGAACTGAATACATGGGTGAATTTTCTGCTTATTGGACAATCTAAAAGTTGGTATTATGTAAGGATGTCAGACCTTCAGTAAAGAGACTTTGCTGTTAACGGTTAGAACAATGCTGCAAACATTTACACAGAGATTTCCAGCTCAAGTCACACACAAGAACGTTGGTCTGGGATGATGCCGGCCATCAATGGAGCTGTACAATTCTGTTTGGATACTGACATTGTGGGGCTAACATACACTGGATATGGTTTATGATGGATTCAATGTAAGATGCCATGTGCTGCAGGAGCCCATCACCTTTATAACACCTTCATTCAGGATCAGGTCCAAGGTGCAGAATTACAGAGTTTAGGTGCCATCCCAGAAGCGATATACTTGCAAGACATGGCTGTTTACAGATCATTGTTACAAATGTTGAACTGTGCCATGTGCTAGTCCATTGACCAGTCTTTCCCACACACCTCTCCCCGTTGTTCAGGTATGTCTCTAACCAGTCTATTGCGTGAGTAACTGCCCAGCTCCAGTTTGGAAGCACTCTGGACAGATTTTGGAGATGGTCAGTGTTTTGGAGGTCATGGTGAGGGCCAGTAACACTGTGTCTGAATTCAGGCTTTTCCTCAAAGTCATTTCCAACAGCTTTGCTGCCTGCAAGATGGTGTGTTCATTCATCTGAACATCAATCAGCTGTTTACGACAGTCACTGAATTGTGTAATAGTCAAGTGTGCGCTCTGGTATTTCAATTATTGTTCACTTCAATTGTTTTCAATTGAAAAATATTGATGTTTGGGTTATTTTAAAATATGTAAGAAACAAAGTGATATTAACAATTCATTATACAAAATGTGAAAATGACCTGTTGTATATTTCCCACAAACTAACCAAAAAACAGTCAGATATTGCCTGTAAAGCAGGATTCTGTGAACAGGACTATGTCACTGGCAACTTCACCATCCTCTCTGGTATGTTCTGTCCCACTGACAGGACATAGCCAGGCTGAGGGGGCAGTTCTTGGCATATAATCAATACAGTGCTCAGCATTGATGCTGAATCCTGTAGCTGCTAGCCTGCTCTGCGGCAGGTTATGGGGGAATCGGGAAAAAGGAAACATATCATTGACCACATCATCACCGATCTGCCTGCTGCAGATACACCTCTCTATTTCATATATCGGTAAGAATGGTCACTGCACAGTCCTTATGGGGAGCAAGGGCTACCTTTACATTTTGCAGACCCACCTCACCATGATATGGGTTTCTACTGGGACAGGCGTAAAACAGATTGAGCAACAAGTGATGATGCATCTATGAGGTGCAATGGGCCATCAGCAGCAGCAGAATCATACTGCTGTCCAACACTTGGCGGAGTTGCAGATTGTGAGGATGATTGCCAGAGAATACAGCGGGATATATATCAGCTGCAGACCTGGACAGAGAAAACACAGATGTAAGTTTATCTGGACAATTGTGACATGATGTGTTTTAGAAGGTCTAATGCAGGAGAGAAGTATAAAGTGGATGGAAAAATTACTGGCCACATCAACATTCGAATGGATCTCGGTATACAGCTCCTCAGTTCCCTGAAAGTGGCAACACGGGTGGATAGGGTGATCAAGAATCTGACGGCAAACTTGCAGACAGGCATCGGAGTGAGCAGTATGGAAATTAGCAGGTCATATTGCACATTTAGAATATTGTGTACAGTACTGGTTGCCACACCAGCAGAACGATGTGGAAGTGTTGGATAGGGTATGGAAAAGTTTTACCAGGATGTTGTCTGGTCTGGAGGGTATTAGCCAGAAGGAGAAATTGAACAAACTTGGTTTGTTTCCAATTGGACATCACTGGCTTTGGGGCTACCTGATAGATATTTACAAAACTGTCAGAGGCATAGATAAAAGGACAGTTAGAGGCTTTTTCCCAGAGTAGAAATATCAATTACTCAGCACCATAGGTTTTACGTAAAAGGGAGAAAGTTTAGGAGATAAGATCGGCAAGTCTTTTGTTTTGCTTTTCCAGACAGAATGTGCAAGTGCCAGGAATGCACTGATAGAGGAGAAGAAGCTAATATAGCAAGGCTTAAGAGGGATCTTGGCACAAATATGAGTAAGTAGGGAACTGAATGACATAGTGGGTGTCGGAGCAAAAACTTTCTTTTTAACTTTAGAACAGCATCATGTGTCAGTATGGGCTTGCTGGGATGAAGGGCCTGTTCCTGTGCTGGACTGCTCTTTAAAACAAGATTTGAGTGCGGGAATGTCAAGATGTTGACTGAATGATTACTGATGATCAACAGCCACATTCAGTGGATCTCTCCTCAACAACTTGCAGTTTCATATCCTCCCTTCCCCTGTGGGGAATATGGAGAATTAGACGTGAAAGTCCGAGCTGGTAACTGGTGACTCCATCTCGCCCCACGCTCCTACGGCCTTCTATCTTAGACATCAATGTCTCGGTGGACACGGCACTGACAGAAGCTGCATGTACTCCACACCCTCCAACGATGGCATCGGTCACATGCCAGCCTCACCATGCCATCCCATCTCATCTCCGACCCACTGATAGTACGCTTCTGTACTTCAATGCTGCAGCTCAGGGTGCACTGCCAACTCTCATTGCAATGCTGCTGCAAGGACACTGTGCTCAGGGACACACACCCAGCTCATGGCCTATCCCTCTGGGGTGCTCACTCCGTGTTTGTACATACTTAATGCTGCTGCGAGGGCACGGTGCTCGGGGATACACAGCCAGCTCATGGTCTGTCTCTCTGGGTTGCTCACTCCGTGTATGTACACTCTCAATGTAGTTGCAAGACACTGTGCTCAGGGACATACACTCACCTCATGGCCTGTCCCTCCGGGCTGCTCACTCCGTGTTTGTACACATTCACTTTGAGCTGACTTGAATGCTCACAAAATTATTGCCTTACCTCACCCCACCTTTAGCAGTGTTACCCCTCAGCCAGAGCTACCAGGCTCACCCATCTGCTGTATTGTCTTGGTGTTTAGCGCAGACATAAACCCAGGAATCTTGATATCATTGTCCACAGTCAGTCACGGTGCCCAGCACAGTGAGACAAGAGAAGTCTCAGATCCCAGTCCGGGAGCTTGGACACAGTCAGTCAGCCTCTCGTGGTTGCTAGGGACAGGATCCTTCCCCTATGAGGGGGTGAGGAGCTGAATGTTGGGAGACCCCTATCTCACTTGGCTCTTTCTGCCCTATTTCAGGATGTTTCCTTCTGGAATGTGGGAATTACCAAGAAAGATTAGGGAAATGGAAGTGGTTGGAACAGCTGTTAGTGCTGGTACAGCTGGGGAAAAGGTGGCGAAGTATCCTGAGTGAGTGAGTAGGCAGCACAGGGAGAATTGGGGAGAGTTTGGAAGATGGATGGAGAAGAGGTTAGAGAGAGACCAACAGGAGGTGCTGCATTCAGTGAGAGTGGGGGAACATGAGCCTTGGTGGGAGGTGGGTGCAATAACACAGAGAATGAGGGTGAGTTCACACACGTCAGATGGTGGCACTTACCCTGGTGGAGTGGAGAAGGTCACTGATCTCCTTCCTACACTGCTGGCCGTTCACCCAGAAGGCTGGCACCTCACTGACCAAGGGGTCCCCCTCGGACCAAGCTGGCAGGATCTGGTGTCATGGTCTCCCCTGCCAGTCCTGGAGGAAGATAATGTCCCTCTCCTGCACCATGTCATCCACCAGGACCTCAGGGGCTTGGCCACAAAGTGGGGTCCCAGTTTTACCCCCTCTGCCATGTCCACGGCAGTTTTGGATTGATAATCCAAGAGTGTAATGACTTTTTAAAGATGTCACCTGTAACAGTGAGCCTGGTGCATTCTGGAATATCCAGGCAGCGGGCGGTTGTCATGACGAAGTGAAATATCATTGGGTTAGTGTCAGATGAGAGGAAGACCACGTGGACGGGGAGGTTAGTTAATGAGGCAGATTGGGGATGGTATCATGACAAAATACACTTCACCTTGTGGAGAGAAACCCTCTGTGAAACTCGACTAAAATAAGACTTGACCAACTCATAAGATGGTTGAGGCCTCTGTCTGTCTGAATCAAAATAGGGATGCAGCATGAAATATTGGGAGTAAAGAGCTTGGAGCAGAGAATTAAACAGGAGATTCAAATCCTTAAAAAGGGGCAATACAATGTTCCAGACTGTTAAAAGGAGCTGGGGAAAATCCCCTGCCTTATAGTTACCTACATTATCCAATCCTCACTGGATGCAGGAATGGTGCCGGAGGCCTGGACTACGCCTAACACCGCAGCTTTGTTTAATGTGGAGCAAGGGACTGATTGAATAGGTCGAGGCTGGAATTCTGAGACAGTGAATAAACGGTCACTGAGGAAGTCCCAGGGACTCTAGGACAGTCGGTCTGGATTTGTTCAAGGAAGATCGTGAGCAGTTCATCTGACTGTGTCGATTTGAGGCAGTGGCTTGTAACTGCATATGACTTACTTGGATTCCAGGTGAATGGAGTAAACAACCCAGAGAATTGCAAGACAAGGCATTTGGGGACATCGACAATAGAGAGGAATGTACAATAAATGAGAGCATAGTCTGTGTGGGCAAATAAATGAACGAAGATGGAAACATCAATAATCTCATTAATGTAACAAATGGCATTATATCCTCCATCAGACAAAATACAGAATTTCAGAGCAGGAAGCTTACGCAGGAACTGTATAAATAATGAGTTCAGTCACAGCTTGGGGACTGTGTGCCGTTCTGGTCACCCCATCACAAAGAAAGGATGGAATTGGACAGGAGAGAGTACAGAGGAGATTCTTCACCCTGTGACAGTGGAAGTGCAGTTATGGGGAAAGATTGGAATGGAGGATGCTGAGAGCAGATTCGATTGGGGTGCACATATTGTTAGGAGCCTGGGTAGAAAGGGAGAGAACATCTTACTCCTGTCAGACAGCTCAGTTACCAGCAGTGAATATTTAATGCAATTGGTGGAAATATTAGAGAAGTGGTGAGGAAAGCTGTTACTTAATCCAGAGTACCGTAGGGACCTGGGAGTCACGCATGGAAGCGGAGTAGATGCAGGAATTCTCAAACCATGTTAAAAAGGGGCCGGGATCTGCAGCTGAAGTCCTATAGTATCCGGGGAGATAGAACTAGGGCTTCAAAAATAAAATTACATCTTCCAATGCAGACAGTGGACAGAGTCATCTCCTCTATACTGTTATTTTCTGAAGTTTTCAAAGGTTACCAATATCTGATAGGATCAATACGCAGGGATGAGGGGAGAGGGCAGGGAGGAGCAGTGTGCGAATTGATTAGCATCACAATATCACTGATCCCATCCTTTTACACAATGCTACTTTACTGTGTTGGCCTATTTATCCTTCCTGTGATAATGGGGAAAACCTTTGATTATCCAATTCCCAGTCATGGTCACACTGCAGCCACGTCTCAATAATCCCAGCTCCATTGGACCTGGTTCACTATTTCAAGCTACCATTTCATTGGCCTCGCTGAAAAGTTCTCAGCTTTATTATTGCCCCTACGAAAGTTGCTCTCAGTCAACTAATGTTTCTCACTCTCAATTATTGCACATCATGCTCTACCATCATCCTGAACGTTACAATAAAATGATTGCTGTGCCCTAAAACGTTCCCCTACTGACACTGGATCCACTTGCCCCATCCCTTTCCCAAGGACCAGGTCCAACAGTACATGCTCTCTTGGGCTAGACACATCCTCCTGAAGTGAGCTCTCCGCCATGTAATCCAGGGATACTGGCCCCTCATGACCCTGCACCACCAGTAACCCAGTCAATATCTGGATAAATTAACTTTCTCAGTATAACTAACCTGTAATATGGTCATCGCTCTCAAATGACCCTGCATATTTATTCTCTCCAACCTTTCCAATGGTTGCTGGCCGACAGACTGTACCTCACAGTTTAATTGTACACTTTTTGTTCTGTTGCTCCAGCCAAATTCATTCTGTCCTTGGACGGATCCTCTTTCTCTTGGACTCCTTAAAATAACGCTAATCTCAACCAATACTTCTACCTCGATCCTTTCCCTTCACTTCGATCATTTTGGAATCTTTTATACCTAGCAACATTTAACCCCCAGTCCTGGCATCCTTGAGCCAGCTCTCGGTGATCAGTACATCAGATTTCCACGCACTAATCTATATCTGTTAATCCCCACACTCATGACCGTGCAGAGTACATCAGATTAAGGCTTTCTTTCTCATTCCATCTTCCACTGATAAACTTGTTGTTGTAAATTAGTACTAATTGCTTCTCCCATTATTTTGAGAATCCTGGTACTCTCCTCTACTATGCCTTTTTGGATCCGAAGCACACGCCAAGTTATTTTCAATCCCTCCCAATCAGCCCGTAACAAATTCAGTCCCAGCTTTGTCACCTTAGCCCATTCAGCTCGTACCGTTTCTGCCTTCCCCAGAACCAGTCCCAATGTCCCAGGAATCTGAAGCCCTTCCTGCAGCACCATCATTCCAGTCAGACTCTCATCTACCTAAAATTCAGAGTCCTATTCTCACTTGGACACGGCACTGGGAGTATTCCAGGGATTGCTACATTTGAGGTCCCACTTGCTAACCATCCACCTCGCTACCTAAATTCTGATTCCCAGACCACTTCACCCTTCCTACCCAGGTCATTCTACCAACATGGGCATGACATTTGTCTGCTCACTGTCCCCCAGACAAATGTCCTGCAGACACCGTGACATTTTTAACCCCACTACCCTGGAATTACAGAAACGCTGACACCTTCTTCACCCTCTTGACTCCCCTGTGCCTATTGCTCCTCTTTCCTTCTCCCTACCCTCCTGTACAGTCAGGGTGCTTGTGGTACCACAGACATGGCTCTGACTGCCCTCCCCTGAGCAGGCCTCAAATTCATCAGCTTCCAAACTGGGAAACTGAATTGGGAGGGAGACGTCAAGCTATTCCTGGGTTGCCTGGCTGTTTCTCTTCGATTGCCTAATCCCCCGTTCCCTTACTTATTCCAGACTGTCATGTCTGCAGGGTGATTTGCTCTGTGTGCGTGCTATCCCCATAACTCTCAGAATCATAGAGTCTCTAGTCACTGTCTGAGCTCCAAGACCCCGTATCCATCTAGGACACGAGCGGGGTTATGACTTCCCAATGTAACAGAACACATTTCCCATCTGACAAATATATCTTACCATGTCGTAAAATGCAACATGTCTAGAGTAACTTACTTAATGACTGAGAAAGAAGTTAACATCCAGGGCATAACAATGTGGTTAAGTCCCTTATTCAATTGTGGCTTACTGAGGGTAATTTATTATATTGGCTCAGAATTTCACTTCTCCCTCTCATTTCTGATTTCAATCCTTACTTCAGAAGTTAAAAAAATAAATTTGCTGAATTACAACAATTAACTGACAGTCACTAATAACGGTTTATTGTCGGCGAATGAACTTACAGCCTTTTCTGTGATGGCTGTTCCACTACTTTCAAACTCAGTGCAGGCAGGTCCCAGTAGCAGAAAGTTATCACTGTGACTCCCAGGGACGTGTAACCCTCCAGCTCCCACTCCACTCTACTCTGCTCCCTCACAGGGTCACCGTCTCTGTGACTCCCAGGGACGTGTAATCCTCCAGCTCCCACTCCACTCTGATCCCTCGCACGGTCACCGTCTCTGTAACTCCCAGGTACGTGTAATCCTCCAGCTCCCACTCCACTCTGCTCCCTCACAGGGTCACCGTCTCTGTAACTCCCAGGTACGTGTAATCCTCCAGCTCCCACTCCACTCTGCTCCCTCACAGGGTCACCGTCTCTGTAACTCCCAGGTACGTGTAATCCTCCAGCTCCCACTCCACTCTGCTCCCTCACAGAGTCACCGTCTTTTTGACTCACAGGCGCATGTATTTCTCCAGCTCCAACTGCAGTCTGCTCTCTCGCAGGGTCACCGTCTCTGTGACTCCCAGGTACTTGTAATCCTCCAGGTCATACTCTAGTCTGCTCCCTCACAGGGTCACCGTCTCTGTGACTCCCAGGTACTTGTAATCCTCCAGGTCACACTCGACTCTGCTCCCTCACAGGGTCACCGTCTCTGTAACTCCCAGGTATGTGTAATCCTCCAGCGCCCACTCTACTCTGCTCCCTCACAGGTTCACTGTCTCTGTATCTCCCAGGTATGTGTAATCCTCCAGCGCCCACTCTACTCTGCTCCCTCACAGGTTCACTGTCTCTGTAACTCCCAGGTATGTGTAATCCTACAGCGCCCACTCTACTCTGCTCCCTCACAGGGTCACCGTCTCTGTGACTCCCAGGTACGTGTAGGCCTCGATCCTCAGTGCTGATTTATATCCTCCCACTTTGGTGCCTCCACCTTCTCGGTTTGAGTGAGCCTTAAGCTCCTACTACAAGTTGCTCCCTCACATGGTCACTCCCTTGCTACTGATTTCCAGCCTCCTGTTCTGCTGTTTCTCCAACTCCGAGTCCCAGTCGACCTCGATCCTCGCTGCTGATTTATAATCTCCCGCTCTGTGCTGTTCATTCTCGGGTTCTTTCCCCTTGTGACTCCCAGTAATGGTAGGCCTCAAGCCTCAGCGGCGATTTATAACATCGCATTCCGCACTGCTCTCTTACAGGATCGCTGTTGTGCCTGGAAGACAGTGGAGAAAAAGAGGATTAGATAATACAGAGGGTGTTACAGTGATTGAGCGAACTATATGGGATGGAACAGGTTATCTGGGGAGCTAGGTAGACCTGCAGCAATGAAAGAAATTGGCTGCAAGATACAGCAAGAGGTGCAGACACTGAAGGCGGCAAAGGAAATAGAGAGATGGTGGCTTGTTCATGTCGGAGCTTTGTAGAGTCTAAAGGGCTTTTTCTGAGCTGCTTACAGAGATGTGCAGACTTCAACAAATGCAAACTGACAGCCAGCAAGTGTTGTATGGTACTGGAGACTGTGGGGTGTTACAGAGTTAGAAGTTGCAGTAACTGGGGGGGAATATAAACTTTTGGAGCTCTGACAGTGTTCAAGGACCCTCAGGGCATGAAGAGGAGCAGAGAAAGGGAGCATTCCATATAGTGGGATTGTAAGGGCTGCAAGTCCTGAGATGGATAAGGAGGAAGAAAAGTGCCAATTTAGCACACGCAACCATTGTAGAACATAGAACAGTACAGCACAGAACAGGCCTTTCAGCCCACGATGTTGTGCCAACCACTGATCCTCATGTATGCACCCTCAAGTTTCTGTGACCATATGCATGTCCAGGAGTCTCTTAAATGTCCCCAATGACCTCGCTTCCACAACTGCTGCTGGCAATGCATTCCATGCTCTCACAACTCTCTGTGTAAAGAACCCGCCTCTGACATCCCCTCTATACTTTTCTCCAACCAGCTTAAAACTATGACCCCTCGTGTTAGTCATTTCTGCCCTGGGAAATAGTCTCTGGCTATCAACTCTCTTTATGCCTCTCATTATCTTGTATACCTCAATTAGGTCCCCTCTCCTCCTCCTTTTCTCCAATGAAAGGAGTCCGAGCTCAGTCAACCTCTCTTCATAAGATAAGCCCTCCAGTCCAGGCAGCATCCTGGTAAACCTCCTCTAAACCCTCTCCAAAGCATCCACATCTTTCCTATAATAGGGCGAACAGAACCAGACGCAGTATTCCAAGTGCGGTCTAACCAAAGTTTTATCGAGCTGCAACAAGATCTCACGACTCTTAAACTCAATCCCACTGTTAATGAAAGCCAAAACACCATATGCTTTCTTAAAAACCCTGTCCACTTGGGTGGTCATTTTAAGGGATCGATGTATCCGCACATCAAGATCTCTCTGTTCCTCCACACTGCCAAGAATCCTATCCTTAATCCTGGACTCAGCTTTCAAATTCGACTTTCCAAAATGCATTACCTCGCATTTATCCAGTTGAACTCCATCTGCCACCTCTCAGCCCATCTCTGAATCCTGTCAATGTCCCCCTGAAGCCTACAACAGCCCTCTATACTGTCAACAACACCTCCAACCTTTGTGTTGTCTGCAAACTTGCTGACCCATCCATCAGTCCCCTCATCCAAGTCATTAATAAAAATTACAAAGAGTAGAGGCCAAAGGACAGCGCCCTGTGGAACACCACTCATCACTGACTTCCAGGCAGAAAATTTTCCTTCTACTATCACTCGCTGTCTTCTTTTGGCCAGTCAATTCTGCATCCAGACAGCTAGGTTCCCCTGTATCCCATTCCTCCTGACCTTCTGAATGAACCTACCATGTGGAACCTTATCAAATGCCTTGCTGAAGTCCATGTACACCACATCCACAGCTCGACCCTCATCAACTTTTCTAGTCACATCCTCAAAGAACTCAGTAAGGTTTGTGAGGCATGACCTGCCTCTCACAAAGCCGTGTTGACTGCATTTAATCAAGCCATGCTCTTGCAGATGGTCATAAATCCTGTCCCTCAGAATAATTTCTAACACCTTGCAGACGACAGACGTGAGACTGACTGGTCTGTAATTGCTGGGGATTTCCCTATTTCCTTTCTTGAAGAGAGGAACTACATTTTCATGCCACCAGCCCTCAGGTACAACTCCAGTGGAGAGCAAGGATGCAAAGATCTTGCAAGTAGTGAAGCAACTGCATTTCTCGTTTCCCAAAGCAGCCGAGGACAAATCTGGTCCAGGCCTGGCGACTTGTCAGTCTTAATGTTTGACAAAAGTTTCAGCACATCAGCTTCCTCTATCTCTATCCATTCCAGCATACACACCTGCTCAACATTGTAATTATAGAGATTTAGGAAGGGAACCTGTGCTGTCATTGATCACAGTTATATGGAGTTACAGAAGCTGAATGGGTGACAAATATACCAAGGGAGAAATTTTAGGTGACCAGAAGTTTAAACAAGAATAAAGACATTTTAGAGATGTCTAGCACAGATGGGAATGAAGGAGGAGAGATATTGTGAGGTACTATAAGAATTCTGAGCAGAGAAGGATGTCACATATACAGAGAGAGGTGCATTGTCTGTATGTGTTACAGACATGAGGAGTGTTGTAGCGCCTGCTGGAGGGGACACAGATAACAACTGTTCCAATGGCTGTTGCAGTGGCAGACAGCTCACCACCACCTTCTCAGGGACAACTCCAAATCAACAGTAAATGCTGGCTCAGCCAACAAAGCTCATGTTCATGAATGGATGAATAAAATCTACAAGTAGCACTGAGGTCACTCAGGATGGGTCTTTCAACAGCCCTTCACAAACCCGGAAAAACTATACCCTGGAAGGACAGGAGTTCCCGATTCACGGGAACACCAGCATTTCCAAGGTGCCCTCCAAGCCACACTCCATCCTCCCAACACCCAAAGGATTAGAGTGGGTCAGGAAGGCAGCTCACCACCACCTTCTCCAGGGAATTACAGGTGGGAAGGTAAGGGTGAAACTCTGCTGTTTACAGCCAGACAGAAAAATAAATCTAGCGGTGGGTGTGAAATGAAATTTCGGTTTCAGAACAACATGCTGAGCATGGATAGAGGATTTGTGTGATTGGCACAAGACAGAGTGTGAAGAAAGTTCACGATGGGAACTGGTGATGAGGGGAGCTCCGCAGGGGTCAGTGTTAGGACTACACTCGACACGTTATACATTTACAGTCTGGACAAAGAAAGTGAAGGGGTATGAGAAATGGGTTTCCAAGAAAGATCCCAGGGATGAAATTCATGTTATATGAGGAGCAGGTGAAGTCTCTGGACCTGCACTCGAAGTTTCAGAGGCGGCGGCAGAATCTCATTCAAACTTACAGAATACTGAGGGGCCTGGATGGAGTGGATGGGGGCCAGAGGACGAGCAGGAGAGACGAGGAGCCAAGGGCACAGCTTTAGAGTGAAGGGACGACCCTTTAGAGTAGAGATGTGGAGGAATTTATTCAGCCACAGGGTGATGGACCTGTGGAAATCACTGCCTCATGGGGCTGTGAATGCTAAGTAATTCAATGTATCTAACTCAGAGATAGCTAGGTTTTTGATGAGTTAGGAGATCAAGGGTTTCAGGGAGTAAGTCAGAGAATGAGGTTGAGAAACAATTCAGCCATAATCAAATAGTGGAATAGACCCGATGGACCGAATGGCCTAATTCTGCACCTATACATGATGGTCTTAAGGACTGCGCTTTTTTCATAGGTTTCTAAGTGTACAGTTATCATTTCTGGCATCTTGTTTCCCATACATTCCAGAACTTTCCTGATTATTGCTGTCACCTCTTGGTTTCAGATCAACTGCAGAAAGCTACATCACAAAATAACTTGGGAATCACTGTGTATAAATCTCAGAAAGGTGGCATACAGAGCCAGCAGGACATAGAGAAGGCAAATGGAATGCTGGCATTGATTCCAAAGGGAATGGTGAATAAAATAGGGAAGGCTTGTAACAACTGTAGAGAGCTCCAATCAGCCGACATTGAGAATACTGTAAACAGGTTTGATGCACTATCTCGAGGGAAGATGTCTTTGAATTGGAGGCAGTCTAGAGAAGGTTCACCAGATTGGTCTTCAAAATGGAGGGATATTGATGAGAAGAGGTGGAGAGGTTGAACTTGCAGTTATTTAAATTTAGAAAATGAGGCAAATTTATTGATACACGAAGATTCTTGTGTTCTTACAGATTTGGTGTTTCACTGAGCAAGGATCTGTAACTGGAGATAAAGGGGAATGCAGACACCAGAGAAGCTAACAGAGAAAAGCTGGATTGTAGAGACTGGAGAATGTTACAGAGTTTGGGTGGTTTGAGATCACTGTTGTGGTTAGCGATCAGATGGGTTGTCAGGCTGAAAAATGTCAAGGAGAGTTACAGGGTTATCAGTCCTGAAGGAGTTACAGAGATCAGGAGGAATACAGGGACTGGAGATTACTCAGACAATGGTGGTCGTTGGAGCTTCAGGAGATACAGAGACTTGGAGGGTTGTCGGGACTGGAGATTACACAGATATTGGTGGTAGTTGGAGCGAAAGAAGTCTTTAGAGAAAGGGAAGGTTGTAGGCCCTCGAGATTAGACAGATTGGGTGGTATTTGGAGCTACAGGAGTTTATAGAGAAAGGGAGGTTTGGACGGACTGGAGATTACACAGATTGGGGTGGTAGTTGGAGCTGCAGGAGTTTATAGAGACCGGGAGGATTGTTGGTGCTGGGAATTACACTAACATGGACAATAGTTGGAGCTGCAGGAGTGTGTGAGATAGGGAGGGTTGAAGGGGCTGGATCAGTTCACACAGCCAGGGAGAAGTGTAGGGATTGGAGGGACCAGAGATACGGAGGGTTGTAGGGCTGCAGGAGTTCAGAGAGTTAGTGAGGACTGTGAAGGCAGGTTTGCAGCATTCCCATCAGTTACACAGAGATGTGGAGGGCTGTTCTGGAGGAGGTTCCAGAAATCAACAGGATTGCAGACACTGGAAGATATTACAAAGGCAGTAAGCTGTAGTATTTGAGGAGGTTACAGCGACCGGATGCATTGAGGAGTTGGAGGCTGCTATAGGTATTAAACATGCTGCAAGGGATCAGGGGGATTATAAGGTCTGGAGATAAAGAACGAGATTGCAGCAGCTGAAGAATATCACAGAGATGGGGAGTAACATATGAGTTAGAGGAGTTATAACATGAGATGAGCTGTAGGCAATGGAGTCAGGGAAGATACAGGGAGATCTGAAGGGACTACAGGTGATCAAAAGGACAGTGAGGCTTCTCAGTGCAGGATGGGGCAGTTTACGCAGGCAGGGAGTATTTTATGGAATGGTGCTATTTACAGAGATTATGTAGTTGTATAGAATTGAGGAACGAACAGAGATATGGAAGGCTCTGGTTAATGAAGACATTTGTTGATGTCGGATGCTGAAGTTCTGGAAATTATATGGACCGGAAAGCTGGACAATCTGTCAGAACTTACAGAGACAGGAACAGCAATAAAGCCTGGAGACACTAACACAGATAAGGAGTATTGCAGACACTGGGGGAGGTTTCTGCTCTAGGGATGGTTGTAGGGGAGTGTAACGTTTACACACATAGGGGTGTAAGAGCTGGAGAAGGTTATGGAGATGATTAGATTGATGGGGAGACTGGAGGAGCTTACATTGGCAGGGCTAGTGTTAGCGACGGGCGAATGTTGCATAGTTAGTAAGTCTTGTCGAAACTGACCGGGAGAGTCACAAGCATTGGAGCTGGTTCCACAGATTGGGGGGGGGGGGGGGGGGGGGGCGGTTACAGGGACCTGAGAGGATTACGCAGATAGGGATGTTCACATTTTCAGAGTGTTTCAGGACTGGAAAAAGTTACACAGTTAAGGACGGAGCTGTGGGAGTTCACAGAGACTCGGATGTTTGAAGGCTTTGAGGCTGTTTATGGATATAGGGATATATTTAGGGACAGTAATATGGAATGCAGAGTGAGAGTTTAGATTAGATTCCCTTCAGCATGGGAATAGGTACTTCGGCCCAACAAGGCCACACCAACTCTCCAAAGAGTAACCCACACAGACCCACTTCTCCTTGACAATGCAACTAAAATTATGGACAACTTAGAATGGCCAATTCACCTGACCTGTACATCTTTGGACTGTGGGAAGAAACAGGAGCACCGGGAGGAAACCCACATAGACACAGGGAAAATGTGCAAACTCCACACAGACAGTCACCCAACGCAGAAATCGAACCTGGGTCCCTGGTGCTGTGAGACACCATTGCTCACCACTGAGTCACCGTGCTGCCCCAATTTGCGAATTACACAAAGAGAGAATGTTTTGAGGTGCTGGGAGGGCTGCAGGGAGTGGAGGAGCAAACAGAGACGTGGAGTGCTGTTGTGGCTTGAAAAGGGTCTGGAGGTGTTTATACAGATAAGAAGCGCGGTAGGGATGGGAGAAGGTTACTGTGGTCGCGTGGCGCTGTAGGCCAGGTGGCAGGAGTGTTATAGAGCCTGCAGAAGGTTACAGTGATATCATGTTCTCCTGGGGCTTGAGGAAGGTTTCACAGGTGGGTATTTTGGTCCAGGCTGGAGGATTTTACAGAGACGTGGGCACTGTAAGTATTGTGCAAGACTACAGAAATAGGGATTATTTTACTGAGTACAGTATGAGATTATAGAGATTGGGCATGTTATCAACACTGGAGCAATTTACACATCGGGAGAGTCATCAGCATTGGAGTAGGTTTCAAATGTACAGCGGGAATATGAGGGGGGGGTGGAGGTTATATAAACAGGAAATTTTCTGGGAAGTACAAGCATTCAAGATACTGGTGCAAATGAGTTGGACCGAAAGGTATGTCTCCTTGCTGTATGACTCTATCACACGACAAGACACAGTGTGAGGGGGGAAATGTAGAACAGAAGGATCCCAGGTTTCAATGCCATCTCCTTGGGGGGAGACCTGGTTTCCCCTCTGTTGTACAGATCCTCACTAAGACAGCACAGGCCTGGATTGGTAACTGTCAACTTCCCATATTGACGTGGGAAGGCTCAGGTACAGCAGAGACAAAAGTAAAAAAGAGGGTGGAGATGGAGCCTGGAAACCATCATGATCTGTGTTCGTGCTTCAACACTGTATCTATGTCATGTCTTCTGGACCAAAACTCGATGCCTTAAATAAACTCTGCTCTGTGCAGTGAGAGTGATCTTACCTCGCTGCAGGGTTTACCGAAGGCTCCAGATCTCACTCTCCATCTCTCTGGCTGACCAACTGTCTTCAGTGTGGTGATGGACGAAACAGGAATTGGGAATTCTGTTGAGTCAGTGCCTTCCTGATTACCTACAGGAGACAGAGAAATAGACAAAATGAGAAATTAGACTGATGCAGTGAGGGTTACACATGGAGAATGGCACCGAGTCCCACAGAGATCTGGAAAATCCCAGTCTCCATCCCTGGCCTGTGCTGCTGCGTCTCCCTGAAGTGGAGAATTCTGTTGGCTCAGGATCTGGAGTAGCTGCAAAAGCTGCAGTCACCGACATCAATTAGACCTTCCCAGTGACAGATACCACATGGACAGATACTGAGTGATATCACCAGAATGCAGGAAGGCATCACGATCAAACCACAGTCACGAAGAAGTTGCACTAGGATCAGTACTCAGGGATGAGGGAGCTATCAGTGGGCCAGGCAATGGCCTCGCGTTAATTTCACTCGACTGTTCATCCAGAATTTAATGCTGGTAGCAGGGATACCCATCTGACTACTTAATACCCTTTAAGTAAGGAAATATGTTATAGGTTGGCGGTCTGTCCTACATATCAATCCAGACCCAGAGCAATGTGTTTGACTCTCAAATGCCCTCTGAAATGGTCTGGCAAACCACTCAGCTCTAAGACTGGTCAGGGTTGGCCTGGGATGTTGCCCAGCCAGAGACAGCAACATCCCATGAGTGCATTAAAACCAACCCTGCTGGGAGCAGAGTCCTGGCCAATCATGTCGGTCAGTTTATGGACAGGGCTTTAAACTGATAGAGAGGATGCAGGGACAGGGTTCAGGTGAAACCAGCTTTCCAAATCAAAAGAAAAAATGTGAAGCCTCGGAACCGCACGGGGATCTGGCTGAGGACAAGCAGAAAGGAACAGGAAGGGACAGAGCTAAACTAAAGCTGTACACCAGCGAATAGGATTGTGACAGGAAAGAGGAAATTATCATTTTTTTTGGAATGGACAAAGTATCTGCATTACGATGACTTGTGACACAGAGAAAAATGAGATTTAGTCAGCAGACAGACATGATTACAGGTTGAACAAAAGGTGAAACGTAAATATTCAACGGTAAACAACCTTACAGATCTCAGGCAGAAGAGCAAGATGGGAACCATGACATTAATGGATAACACAGGTATTACAGAGAAAGCATTTGGCCTCAGATTATGCAGCTGAATCAGCCTGAATGCAAATTCTGGATGTTGTGTCAAAACCACAAGCAGGAGAACAGTTTTTATGCTGCCGTGCAGTATTTCATTGCTCATCCCTGCATTAAACAAAAATTCATTAGAATTTGTAGCAAAGGAGGTGTGATCATTCTGGGAGACTTCAATCTTTGTATAATCTGGGACAGACACATTGGCAAGAGTGATATTATCCAAGATCCTCCTTGAATGTTTTTGTCTGTGTTTCTTTGAATAACACATTGTGCAAATGGCTAGGGATGTAACTATCTCAGATCGACCGTTGGGTGATGAAGCTGAGTGAATGAGTAATATCACACCGAGATCCTCCAAGAAATTATACCGGAATTCAAAATGATTATGACATTTTAAAGTGACCAGAAAGCAAATCCAAGCGTCAGTAACAAAGCCCATTATATGATTTTGAGAGAGAACTGACCAAGATAAACAGGGGAAACAGACTGAAATTTCAGGCTGTAAATGAACAGTGGAAATCATTTAGAGCCAGAGAGACCTAGAGACGTACAGCACATAAATAGACCCTTCGGTCCAACTCGTCCACACCGACCAGATATCCTTTCCTAATCTCGTCCAATCTGCCAGTACTTGGCCCATATCCCAATAAACACTTTTTATTCATATACCAATCCAGATGCGTTTTGAATTATGCAATTGTACCAGCCTCCACCACTTCCTGTGGCAGTACATTCCATACATAACCACACTCTGAATGAAAAGGTTGCCCCTTAGGTCCCTTTTAAATCTTTCATCTCTCACCCTAAACCTATGCCCTCCAGCTCTGGTCTCCACCACCCCAGGGAAAAGGACTTGTCTGTTTATCCTACCCATGCCCCTCATGATTTTATAAAACTCAAGAATGTCACCCCTTAGCCTCTGACGTTCCAGGGAAAACAGTCTCAGTTGTTTCAGCCTCTCCCGATAGCTCAAATTCTCCAATCCTGGCAACATCCTGGTAAAACTTTTCTAAACACTTCAAGTTTCACAACATCCTTCCAATAGGAAAAAGACCAGAACTGCATGCAATATTCCAAAAGTGCCCTAACCAGTGTGCTGTACAGCTGCAACATGATCTCCAAACTCCTATAATCAATGCTCTGACCAATAAAGGAAAGCATACCAAACACCTTCTTCACTATCCGCTTACCTGGGTAACACTTACGGGGGCACGGGCGTGGACATGGATTGGAACTGTGGGTGTGACGGGCTGGGGACAGGCGTGGACATGGATTGGAACTGTGGGTGTGACGGGCTGGGGACAGGCGTGGACATGGATTGGAACTGTGGGTGTGACGGGCGGGGGGGCGGTGTTGAACAGGTTTGGGGATGGGCTGAGAGTGATGTCAGACCTGTCTGGGAGGTGGGGACGGATGGAGGGTGGTGTCGGACGGTTTTGGGAGCGGGATTCGCTGTTGGGTCGGTTTGGGGGCCGACATTGAGGGGCGGGTGGCGGCGGTGTTGGATGGGTTTGGAGGCGAGCGGGGTGTGTTTTTGGGGTCTGACAGGGTGTGGGGGCTCGCTCATGGCTTGCTGCTGCCGAGTCACCTGAACAGGGAGCAGAGTGGAATGAAAACTCCGAGCCCCAGAGGAAAGGCATTGAATTGATTAACCGAATAATCAATTATCCAAACGAAATAGTGTCTGTCCACCTCGTTCAGATAATCGAGGTTCCTCTGTAAACCATCTGGACTATAGCCTGGTGTTGTGTGAGTTTTACCTTCACCCAATCAACCCCTGCTCAATCCTGCTGAATGGTAGCAATATTGGCCCAGTTCCAGTTTAAGACCTAAATCTGTCAACCTGTCTGATCTTTTTCCACAATTATGTTAAAACAAAGACAGTTGTGGTGACTGGATGCAATGTGCTCTCCGACTGATACTTCAGTCACTTGCCTGACCTCGTTTTCTGAGGACAGGTCCAGTGTTGCACCTGCCTGAGTAGCGTAGAGCCATCTACGTCTTGATTTAGGAAACTTTCTTGGACACATTTTACAAATTCCACCCAGTACAGGCCTTTTACACTCTGAGTGACCCAGTCAATCCAGGGGAAGTTAAAATCTCCATCCAATACTACTCTATTATTTTTATAAATACCTGCAAACTGACTACACATTTGCCCCTCTCATACCCGCTGGCTATTTGAGGGTCTAGAACATGATCCCAGCAGACTGACCATCCCCTCTTTGTTTCTAACTTTTAAATTTACGGCCTCATTTGATGACTGCTTAACAGTATTGTCTCGATGCACAGCTGTTATGTCCTTCCTAATCAAAAGGACAACTCCCCCTCCTCACATACTTGCCTTTCTGTCACGCCTGTAGTTTCTGTATCCTGGAACACTGAGCTGCCAGTCCTGCCCTTCTCTCAGCCATGTTTCTATTATGGCTATAATATCCCAGTCCCCAGAGCGAACCCATGCTCTCATCTCGTCTGCCTTACCAGTCAGGCCTCGTGTATTGAAATAAATGCCCTCTAAACCTGATGTCTTTTCCCTCCCTCGACTGTGCCCCAGATATCCTGAATAGGTAACTTGATCTTGATGGCTGATGTATTTCCCCTGACTTTTCGATGGTCCCTCTCTCACTCAGAGTCTCAACTCCCTGCCAAACTAATTTAAATCCTCCTGGGTAACACTAGCAAATCTCCTCCCTGGGATACTTGTACCCTTTTGCTTCAAGTGCAAACCATCCCCTTTGTACAGGTCCCCTCTACCCCAGAAGAGATCCCAATGACCCAAGAACTGAAAACTCTGCCCGCTACACCAGCTCCTCAGCCACACATGCATCTGGCCTACCTTTTTATTTCTATCCTCACTGGCACTTGGCACTGGGAGTAATCTAGAGATCATTAATATCAATATCCTCCTTTTTTAACTTCTCACCTGACTCCCTGTACTCCTTTCACATGACCCCATCCCTTTGTCTACCTCTGTCATGTGGACCGATGTGCACAATGACCTCTGGATGTTCACCCCCTCCCCCTTCACAATGTTCACTAACAACTCAGAGACATCCTTGACCCTAGGACCGGGGAGGCAGCACACCATCCTGGGGTCTCTTCTGGAGCCACACAGTCTCCTGTCTGTCCCCCTCACAACTGAGCCTCCTATCAGTATCACGATCATTACAGAGGATCTGGCAAACATAGACTGGGAGGAACTCCCTGCAGTTGGGTCCATGTTAGGAAAGTGGGAGTATTTTAAAGTGATGCAGTGAGAACGCAGGGCCAGTGTGCTCCTTGAAGAGTGAATAGTAAAGGCAGCAAGTCCAGGGAATACTGATCAAGTGATATCGTGAGTTTGATAAAGAAAATACAGTGCAATAAAATCAGGTGAAGCCATTCACAAGTATAGAGAGTGCAAGGGGATTGTGGAAAATGAGGGACAAACAATGGTCATGAAATATATTTGGCAGATACAATTGCGGAAAAGCCACAGGTATTTTATCAGCATCGTGAGAGTAAGAGGATTCCCAGTGAAAGGGGAAGGCCTGTGAGAAACCAAAGGGACAATCTGTGCATGAAGCCAGAGGAAGAAGGTGAGGTCTTCAATGAATACTTCCCACCTGTATTCACACAGGAGAAAGGTATTGTAGCCGGGGATTTCAGTTGGGATGCTGAGGTTCCAGAACATGTTAAGATCAATAAGGAGGAGGTATTAAATGTTTTCACAGGCATAAAGGTGGAGAAATCCCCAGTGCCCAATGAAATGTATCCCAGGCTGCTATGTCATTCAGAGAAGGACATCTGCCCATCCTCACGTGGTCTGCACGACACAGCCACAGCAAAGTATTTGCCTCCCAATTACCCTCTTCAAAGGCCGAGCAAGTTACTCAGTTTCAGGACAGCTAGGACTGGGCAAGAAAGGCTGGTCAGCCAGAGACACCCACATCCCATACCTGATTTAATAAATAATCCATTAGGTTGGACCGACTGGAACCGTGCTGGGACCAGGCTCCTGGCCGATCATGTCGGTAGGTTTATGGACATGGCTTTAAACTGACAGAGAGGATGCAGGGACAGGGTTCAGGTGAAAGGAACTTTCCAAATCCAAAGAGAAAAGGTGAAGCAATGGAACAGCATGAGGATGTGGCTGAAGACAAGCAGAAAGGAACAGGAAGGGACAGAGTTTAACTAAAATTGTACATCAGCGAATAGATTCGTGACAGAAAATTGTGGGAAAGAGTAAGTTATGTTTTTGTTTTAATGGACAACATCGCTCTAATAAGGTAGATGGATTTGTGACACAGAGATAAAAGAGATTTAGACACCAGGGAGACATGGATACAGGGTGAACAGAAATATTCAATGGTTCACAATCTTGCGGAAACTCAGGCAAAATGGGTAACACTAAAAATATTGGATAACAAAGGCATTACAGAGAAAGCATTTGGCTGCAGATCATGAAGTATAGTCAGTCTGAATGTAAATTCTGGCTACTACTTGCCAAGGACACAAGCAGCAGAACAGTTTTAGCTACTGAACAGCATTTCATTGCTCATCACTGCATTAAACAGGAACTCATTGGAATTTTTTAACAAAGGCATTGTGATAATTTTGGAAAACTTCAATATTTGTATAATCTGGGACAAACACACGATCAACATTGATATTGGAAGAGGACTTCGTTTATTTTTTTTTCAGTGTTTCTTTGAAAAGCACATTGTGCAACTGGCTAGGGGCATAACTATCGCAGAGCGACCGTGTAATGAAACTTAGTGAATGAGTAATGTCACCGGGAGATATCCTTCGGGAAATTGTGATAAAGTGCAGTTTAAATAAATATAAAGTTTTAAAGTGATTCACAGAGGACAAGCTACGAATAGAAACAAAAATAGCCAATTACATGTGTGTGAGAGGAGAACTGACTGAGGTAAACACTTTAAACAGACTGAAACATGTGTCTGTAAATGGACAGTGGAAAACATATAATGGAACAGTATAAAACACTCAGCAGAAGGACATTCCATTGAAACAGTATAAACCTCAGCAAAAATCCCCACTGGTCCCGCACTCAGGACAAAATGGATCATACTAGATTACGAGGCTGAGAAGATCACCACAAAGTACTTAAAATTCTGAAGTGAGAGAGTGTTTTAGGAGTAAATGTTAAATGGATTGCAATGGGTCTGCTCACAGGAGGAGGGCAGTGAGAAGGGGAATCATTGTCAGGGTTTATTGACACGATAGGAACAAGGAGAGGTGAAGGTGCTGGAGATGGTGAGAGTGCTACAGAGAGTGGTCAGGGCCTGAACGGTGTTACAAAGCCTGTATGGATCGTTGCAGCTGGAGGGGTTTGCAGAGGTAGGGAGGGACATATGTAATTTTATTTATTCATTCATAGGATGTGGGTGTCACTGCCTGGACCAGCATTCTTTGACCCCACTGCTAATTACCCAGAGGGTAGCTCAGAGTCAACCATATTGCTGTGGGTCTGGAGTCAAACGTTGGCCAGGCCAGGTTAGAATATTTTATGTTCTTCCTTAAAGGAGGTAAGTGAACTAGATGAGTTCATCCTACCGATAAACAATGTTTTTATGGTGGCCCCACCAATGTCTTTTACAGCCACAACATGACATCCCAACTCCTACCCTTAATGCTCTCCCCAATGAAGGTAACCATCCCAAACGCCTGCTTCACCAGCCTGTCTACCTGTGACACCACATTCAAAGAACTGTGTACCTGCATCCCTGGTCTCTGATTGATAACACGACCCAGGGCCCGAACATTAACTGTACAAGTCCCACCCTGGTTTGTTTCACCAAAATGAAACACTTCACATTTATCTCATTAAACTCCATCTGCTATTCTTCAGCTCACTATCCCAGCAGTTTGATCAGGGATAATCATCATGACTTTATCAGAAGGAAGTCACATCCAATGGATTTGATTGAATTAGTTTGAGGAGGTAGATTATTTAGTTTTGTAGGAAGGCCTTTGACAAATTTCGACCTGGGAAACTGAAAAATAAAGTAAAATCTCACAATATGATGGATAACTTGGCAAGTTACAACGAAAATTGTCTTAGTAGCAGGAGACAGAGGGTGATGGGAGAAGGCTGTTTGTGTGACTGGAGACCAGTGTCCCCTGGTGTCCCACAGAGATCAGTGTTGTGTCCCTTATTGTTTGTGTTATTTATAACAAAATATAGATCTGAATGTGGAGGGGGCTAGGTGGAGATTGGGGGAGGTGTGATAAGTAAGTGTATGTTTGACAGTGAGGAGGAATGCCTGGGTGTTTGAAGTGAGGAGGAAGGCCTTAAGTTACAGGAAGATGCAGATGGAATGGTCAGATGGGCACATCAATGGCAGATGGAATGTAACCCGGATAAATATGAGGTAATGCACTTTGGGAGATGGAACCAGGCCGTGGAGGACTCAATGAATGGCAGCACACTGGGAAGCTCAGATTGTGCTTCTCCACACATCCCTGAATGTGACTGGACAGGTTAATGCTTAAAAATGTGTTGCTGGAAAAGCGCAGCAGGTCAGGCAGCATCAAAGAAACAGGAAAATCGATGTTTCGGGCAGATTCCTGAAGAAGGCTTATGCCGGAAACGTTGATTCTGCTGCTCCTTTGATGCTGCCTGACCTGCTGCGCTTTTCCAGCAACACATTGTTTAAGCTCTGATCTCCAGCATCTGCATTCCTCACTTTCTCCTGTACAGGTTAATGGACTAGTTAAGAATTGGACCTTGGGTGTAGCGTTTCCTAATCAGGGTGTAGATTATAAGAGCAATACAGGTCTTTGGTTCGGCAAAAATGGAGTACTGTATGTAGCTCCGGGAACCACATTCCAGGAAGGATGTGATTGTACTGGAGAGGGTGCAAAGGTGATTCACCAGGATGTTCCCTGGAATGGATCATATCAGCTATGGAGAGAGGCTGGATAAGCTCGGGTTGTTTACTCTGGAGCAGCAAAAGCTGAGGAGTCAGTGATTCAGACGGATAAGTTTATAAGCGACACGGACAGGGTGGATAGACAGCAGCTGTTCCTTTTAGTCAGAGGGCCAAGTACAAAAGAGCACACTTTTACAGTGGGGACAGCACAGTGGCACAGTGGTTAGCACTGGTGCCTTACAACGCCAGACTCGGGTTCAATTCCCGCCTCAGGCGACTGACTGTGTGGAGTTTGCACATTCTCCCCGTGAAGAGTTTGAGGTTCAGAGATGATTTAAACATTTTTTCACCTCGAGGTCTGGGGTTCGGGGATTACTTCCTGAGAGGGGAATGATCACCTCACAATCGTTAAAAAGTACTTGGACGAGCAATTGGAAGTGTCATAACATTCCAGGCTATAGGCCTGGTGTAGGAAAGTGGGACTAATATAGATCGTGCTGTATTTCTGTTGGCACAGAGTCTATGCCCCTGTGAGTATATGGTGTGGAAGGTCAATTATTGAGCAGTTTAAGGCAGGAATTGATGGATTTCTGCAGAGTTATATTCATAACGGTTATCAGAGTGAACTGTATTAGCCTGTTAAATTATGTCAATGTGAGAAATATGAGAAAACAAGTGCAGTTTCCTTACAGTTTGAAACCAGAGAATGGAGAATGGGGAACAGGGAAATGGCAGAACTATGAAGCCACTACTTCAGTTCTGTCTGCACAGAACTTTCCAACAATACAAGGAAAACCGAGTGTATTGTGGGAAAATGGTAGAGTACATGGAACAATAAACATAGTAAGTAAATGGTTTAGCAGAAATTATTGTTGTTGAAAGTAATGGTCATAGACAACACCAACATAGATTTATGAAATGGGAATTATGTTTCAGAAACAAACTGGGAGACAAATGAAAGAGAAGCAATGGATGTAAAACATTTTGATTTTTAGAAAAATGTTGGTAAAGCTCCAAGCCCAATTTGCAAAATCAAATCTGAGTGGATTGGGGCTAATATATGGACATGCTTCTAGAATGGGACAGCTGGCAGGAAACAGTGAATCGAAATAAACAGACTCAACAAGTAATAGCCTGACATTTTCTGAAAGGTATGATTCGGTGAGTATGACTATGTCCCAGACTCCCCATTACCTTCCCCAGATATCTCCTGTCTCATCAGCAGGACTGACACAGCAGACGTGGCGGCACAGTGGGATACAGTTGGAAGGGAATTGCTCTTGGAGTCCTCAACAGTGACTCCGTATCCCATAAAGTCTCATGGCATTAGTTTGCACATGGGAAAGGAAACCTCCTGCTGATTACCATGTACCAGCCTCTCTCAACTGATGACTCAGTACTCCTCCATGCTGACCAATACTTGGAGGAAGCACTGAGGGTAGCACGTACGCAGGATGTACTCTGGGTGGGGGATTTCAATGTTCACCACCAACAGTGTCTCAGCTACAGCATTACTGATCGAACTGGCTGGGTCCTAAAGGATATAACTGGCGGCAGGTGGTGAAGGAACCAACAAGAGGAAAATACTTACTTGACCACAGCCTGACTAATCTGCCAGTTGCAGAAGTATCTGTCCATGCCAGTATCGGTAAGAGTGACCACCGCATAGTCATTGTGGAGATAAAGTCACACCTGCACATTGAGAATAACCTCCATCATTTGGGTGGTACTATCACTGTGTATAAGATAAGGCTGATGCATTCGCAACAATCTTCAGTCAGAAGTGCTGAGTGGATGATCCTTCAGTTGTCCACAGCGATTCAGTTACCAGTCATCAGCCAATTTGATTCAGTCCACGCGATATCCAGAAATGATTAGAGATACTGGATACTCCATAGGGTCCATAATCTGACAACATTCTGGCAATAGTACTGAATACTTGTGCTCCATAACTTGCCACTCCCCTAGCCAAACTGTTTCAATACAGTTACAACAATGGCTTTCCCCGATCATGTAGAAAATTACCAAAGTATCTCCTGTGTATAAAAAAGCAAAACAAATCCAATCCGGCCAATTACCACTCCATCAGTCTATTCTCGATCAACAGTAAAGTGGTGGAAGATCTCAGTGCTTTTAAGCAGCACCTGCTCAGCAATAACCTGCTCAATGACGACCAGTTTGGGCTCCACCAGGGCAACTCAGCTCCTGACCTCAGTACCGTGGTTCAAACATGGACAAAAGAGCTTAATTACAGAGGTGGGGTGATAGTGACAGCCCTTTAAGTCAAGGCTGCCTTCTACCAAGTGTAGTATCAAGGGGCCTTAACAAAACTGGAATCAATGGGTATCAGAGGCAAACTCCCCGCTGGTTAGAATCGTATCTGACACTTAGGAAGATGGTCATGGTGGATGAAAGTCAGTCAACTCAGCTCCAAGTCTGCAGGAGTCCCTCGAGCAGTGGCCGAAAACTTCTTCAGGGCTGCTTCATCAATGACCTTCCTTCCATTTTAAGGTCAGAAGTGGGGATGTTCGCCAATGATTGTACAATGTTCTGCAACATTTGTGGCTCCTGAGATACTGAAGCAGTCCATGTTCAAATGCGACAAGATCTGGACAGTATCCAGGCTGACAAATGGCAAGTAATATTCAGGCCACACAAATTCCAGACCGTGACCATCACCAATAAAATACAATCTAACCTGCCCCTTGGCATTCAATGGTGTTACTATCACTGAATCCCCCAGAATCAAAGTCCTGGTGGGTAATCATTTCTCAGAAACTCACTGGTCTCACCACATAAACACAATAACTACAAGAGCAAGTCAGGAGCTAGGAATACTGTGGCGAGTAACTCACATCCTGATTTCCAAAAGTCTGTCCATCATCTACAATGCAAAAGTCAGAAGTGTGATAGAAGACTCCCAATTTGCCTTGATGAGTGCAGCCCCAACAACACTCAAGAAGCTTTATACCATCCAGGACAAAGCAACCAGTTTGATTGTCCCTACACCCACAATGCTCCACCATCGACGCTCAGCAGCAGCAGTGTTTTACTATCTACATGCTGCAGTGAAATGATTCATCAAAGATCCTCAGAGACCATCTTCCCAACACACGATCACGTCTATCTAGAAGGACAAGGGCTGCAGATGTATGGAAGTACTATCATCTTTAGGTTCCCCTCCAAGACATTCACCATCCTGACTTGGAAATACATCTCCGCTCCTTCATAGCCGCTGGGTCAGATTCCCGGAATTCCCTCCCTAATGGCATTGGAGGTCAACAGCAGCAGGTGGACTGCAGCGTTCAACAAGGCAGCTGGCCACCACCTTCTCAAGGGCAACTAGGGACAAGCAATAAATGCTGGCCCAGACAGTGACACCCAGATTCACGAAATAAATAAATATAAATTAACAGAGGACGGTTGCTGAGGTGACACAGGGATCGGTGCTTGGGGCCCAGCTGTCCACAATGCCCTTTAAACATTTGGTTGCTGGAATCAGATACAATATATCCCATCCTGCTGACAGCACTAACGGATGTGGGATTGTGAGTGGGTGAGGGAGGTTGTAAAAAAACACCGAGAAGACTAAGACATGTGGAGTGAAAGGGTAAATACGTGACAGAGGGAGAACAATGTGGATAGAGGTGACGGTGTGCCCTTTGGTGGAAACGATAAATTGGCAGCCGACCATTTGAAAAGGATTGGTTGAAACATGTTGATTTACAAAGGGGCGTATGCTCCTTTTTGTTGTTTCCTTCTGCATAAACCTCTGAGGTCCCTGCAGCGCAGTGAGTCCTGCAACCAGAAGTCAATACTGGGCATGGCATTGGCACGCTGCCCAGTGTATATACAACCAGCAAGTGTGGAGCTATATCATTGAAAAGGATCAGGATCTCCTTGTACACCAGTCACTGAAAGCAATATTGCAGGAAAGAAAGCAGTTAAGAAGATAGACGGTGTGCTGACCTTCATTTCAGGGGAATGTGAGTCCAGGAGAAAGGGTGTCTTACTGCAGATGTACAGGGCCTTGGTGAGACATCATCTCAAACATTGTGCAGTATTGTGGACAGTTCACATCTCCATACCTAATAAAGGACAAACCTGACATTGAGAGAGAGCAGTGAAGGATGACCAGACTGATATCTGGGATGATGAGCTTGTTGTGGGAGCAGACTCTGTGGTGACTGGGCCAGTATTCCATGGGGTTTAGGAAAATGAGTGGAGAAATTAGTGAAATGTACAAAAGTCTGACAGGGTGAGACAGATTGGAAGCAGCGATGATATTTCCCCTGGCTGGTACAGGCAGGTCACTCTGCATTGAGATGAGAATAAATGTCTGCACTCACTGACAGGGGAACCCGGGGAATTCTGTCGCACCTGGAAACCAAGACACTGATTATAAATAAGGATTTAGAGACAGTAAAGGGATGGTGGGAGAGCAGGAGCACGGTGTGGAAATGAAGGGCCAACCATCATTTCATTGAATGGGTTGCAAACTCGATGGACCAAATGTACTCCTGCACTTCCTATTTTATAGCTTCCCAAGGTTACTCACATTAACGGAAATGTATATAGTGTGGGGCAAGTGCATTGAGGAGATTTTTTCCATGAACGAGAATGGGGGAGGCTCAATGTGTTGTATGACCTACTCCTTTCCCACTGTTTCTGTGCAGTCTGTGGGAAAGTTCTGTAAATGCTGTCACAAGCTCTCAGATGTTAGGAAGGAGGTCACTGCAGGGTCGACAGGACTGTGTTCCCATTCCCTTTTCCGACACTGATGCTTAGGCCGGATGTTCTGTCCGGTTTCATCCTTTCAGACCTCGGAGTAGTTTGGTACAAATGAGCGCCTTGATTGACCGTTTCAGAGACCATTGAAATGTTTATCACATGTCAGGGTCTTTGGAGCCAGTTTTAGGCCAGCCCAGGAAATCATGGGAGATTCACTTCCGAAAAGTACATTGGCGAAGGAAATTCTGTTTACAATCCATATTGGCTTCAAGGTCACTGTTACTGACACTAGATTTTAGATCTCGATATTTTATTAATTGCTTTTAACTTCCACCCGCTGCCAGAGTATTACCCTGGTCTGGATTAATAATCCAGTAACATTTCCACAGCACCATCTCCACATGGGGATCTATCGGAAACCACACTGAACGGGTTACTTCTGTGCTGCTTGACACTCTGTCAAAAAGAACTCCCACCAATTTGGCTGTTATGATGGGACTGAGGGGGTAGTAATTGGTCAGTTTGTAATATTTTCCGTCTTTTTAGTGGACAGGACACAGCTGGATAATTTTCCACATTGCCAGGGAGATGTCAGGTTTGGAGCTGGAATGAAACAGCTTCCCCAGGGACACGGCTTGTTGTGCAGCACAAGTCTTCAGTCCTATTGAAGGAATGGAGTCAGGACCCATTGTCTGTGTCGTATCTACTGTGTTCAGCTGTTTCTTCATGTCACGTGCAGCGAATCAAATTGGCTGAAGACTGCCATCTCTGATTTTGTTGGCATCATGATGGGGGTGAGGTGTATCATCGACTCAACACTTCTGGCAGAAGATGGTGCAGATAAAACATCCTTCTCCTTTACACTGATGTGAAGGTCTGTTCCATTATTTAGGATGGGGATGTTTGTGGAACCCTCTCCTCCAGTCATTTGTTTAATTGTCCATCACCATTTATGACTGACTGTGGCAGAACTGCAGAGCTTCGTTCACATCTGTTGGTCAAGTCTGGTAGCTTTAATGAGTTAGCATCAGGTTAAGGTTCATGTGATTCTGACTCTGACATGTTCACTCACACTCGTCACTGAGCCATAGATGATGTTGATGGTAATGACAGACTGAGGTGTTACCCTGGCAAAAAGTTACAGGTTGTGGTTGAATGCTGTTCTGCTTCTCCTGCTGCTGTGGTCTACAGCACTACATAAATACGCAGTTTCGAGCTGCAATATCTGCAATGCAATTCTGCTGTCTGTTCCCCAATTCTCAGAGACTCACTCACCCATCAGCCCTGCGCTCAGTGACCTAAACTGGTTTCTGATGTGGAAATACTTCCATTTTCAAACTCTTATTCTGCTGAGGGTCTGTCTCCCCGGGCCTTGCTTCCAATCTGACACATTCCACAAAAACATTTAACTGATCTTAATTTAAATGTTTAATTCAAATGTTTAATTCATCTGAATCTTTTCCCTTGAGAAATGCCATCTTCTGTGTTTAAGTGAATGTGTTTCCTCTGTTTCTCTCCCTGACCATGATTAAGAGCTCTGTAGACAATAGACAATAGGTGCAGGAGTAGGCCATTCTGTCCTTCGAGCCTGCACCACCATTCAATATGATCATGGCTGATCATCCTTAATCAGTATCCTGTTCCTGCCTTATTTCCATAACCCTTGATTCCACTATCCCTAAGAACTCTATCCAACTCTTTCTTAAATGAATCTGGAGACTGGGCTGCCACTGCCCTCTGGGGCAGAGCATTTCATACAGCCACCACTCTCTGGGTGAAGAAGTTTCTCCTCATCTCTGCCCTAAATGGTCTACCCCATATTTTTAAGCTGTGTCCTGCCTCCAGAGTGTCCAATTCTTTAATAGTCTTACATGTCTCAATCAGATCCCCTCTCAGTCTTCTAAACTCAAGAGTATACAAGCCCAGTCGCTCCAGTCTTTCAGCTTAAGGTAGTCCCGCATTCCAGGAATTGACCTTGTGAACCTACGCTGCACTCCCTCAATAGCCAGAATGTATTTCCTCAAATTTGGAGACCAGAACTGCACACAATTCTCCAGGTGTGGTCTCACCAGGGCCCTGTACAACTGCAGAAGAACCTCTTTGTGTTAAAATTCAATCCCTCTTGTTATGAAGGAAAGCATGATATTAGCCTTCTTCACTACCTGCTGTACGTGCATGCTTACCTTCATTGACTGGTGTACAAGAACACCCAGGTCTCTTGGTACTACCCCTTTACCTAAATTGATTCTATTTTGGTAGTAATCTGCCTTCCTGTTCTTACCACCAAAGTGGATAACCATACATTTATCCAAATTAAACTGCATCTGCCATGCATCTGACCACTCACTGAACCTGCTAAGGTCACCCCATAATCTCCTAACATCCTCCTCACATTTCACCCTGCCACCCAGCTTAGTATCATGAGCAAATTTGCGAATGTTATTACTAATACCATCTTTTATATCATTAATATATATTGTAAAAAGCTGCGGTCCCAGCACTGATCCCTGCGATACCCACTGGTCACTGCCTGCCATTCCAAAATAGAGCTGTTTATCACTACTCTTTGTTTCCTGTCAGCCAACCAACTTTCAGTCCAAGTTAATACTTTGCCCCCAATACCATGCGCCCTAATTTTGCTCACTAACCTCCTATGTGGGACTTCATCAAAAGCTTTCTGAAAGTCCAGGTACACTACATCTACTGGATCTCCCATGTCCATCTTCAGAGTAACATCCTCAAAAAAATCCAGAAGATTAGTCAAGCATGATGTCCCCTTCATAAATCCATGCTGACTCTGACCTATCTTATTACTACTATCCAGATGTGTCGTAATTTCATCCTTTATAATAGACTCCAGCATCTTTCCCACCACTGATGTCAGACTAACTGGTTTATAATTTCCTGCTTTCTCTCTCCCACCTTTCTTAAAACGTTTTACAACATTAGCCACCCTTCAATCCGCAGGAACTGATCCCGAATCTATCGAACTCTGGAAAACAATTACCAACGCATCCACGATTTCTCGAGCCACCTCCTTCAGTACCTGGGTTCTAGACCATCAGGCCCCGGGGACTTATCAACCTTCAGACCTAACAGTCTCTCCAACACCAATTCCTGGCAACTATAAATTCCCTTAAGTTCAGGTCCTTCAGCCACTGTTACCTCAGGGAGATTGCTTGTGTCTTGCCCAGTGAACACAGATCTGAAGTACCCATTTAATTCCTCTGCCATTTCTTTGTTCCTGGTAATATATTCCCCTGTTTCTGTCTTCAATGGCCCAATTTTAGTCTTAACCATTTTGTTTTTTGCCTTTCACATACCTAAAAAGATTTTTACTATCCTCCTTTATATTTTTGGCCAGTTAACTTCGTACCCCATTTTTTTCTCTGCATATTCGCTTCTCAGTAATCCTCTGTTGTTCTTTAAAAGCTTCCCAGTCCTCCGTTTTCCCACTTATCTTTGCTGCGTTATACTTTTCATCTTTTAACTTTATATGTTTCTTAACTTCCCTCGTCAGCCACGGCCACCCATGACTCCTCCTAAGATCTTTCTTCCTTTTTGGAATGAACTGATCCTGAATCTTCTGCATTATACACAGAAATATCCGCCATTGCTCCTCCACTGCCATCCCTGCTAAGGTATCGCACCATTGAACTTTGGCCAGCTCCTCCCTCATAGCTCCATTATTCCCTTTATTCAACAGAAATATTGTCACTTCCGAGTGTACCCTCTCCCTCTCAAATTGCAGATTGAAACTTATTGGATTATGGTCACTACTTCCCAATGGCTCCTTCACTTCGAGGTCCCTGATCAATTCTGGTTCGTTGCACAATACCAGATCCAGAATTTCCTTCTCCCTGGTCGGCTTCAGCACCAGCTGTTCGAGGAATCCATCTCGGAGGCACTCCACAAAGTCTCTTTCTTGGGGTCCAATACAATCCTGATTCTCCCAGTCTACCTGCATGTTGAAATCCCCAATAGCAACTGTAGTAATATATTTGTGACAGGCCAATTTCAGCTCCTGATTTCACTTACATCCGACATCCAGACTATTGTTTGGGGACCTGTAGATAACTCCCAAGAGGGTCTTTTTACGCTTAGAATTTCTCAGCTTTATCTACACTGACTCTACATCCCCTGAATCTAGGCTCCCCCTGCAAAAGGGAGTGAATATCACCTCTTACCAACAGGGCCACCCAACCCCGGCAGAGGGGTCGGGTGGCCCTGTTGGTAAGAGGTGATATTCACTGTCCTTACGACGTCCTTACGACAGCCCTGTTGGTAAGAGGTGATATTCACTGTCCTTACGACATCCTTCCGACAGCACGTGTTGCCTTGAATATTCATTTCGTAAGCACTGTCCACTTGAAGCCACGTCTCAGTTATCACCAGAATATGGTATCTGCCAATTTTCAAAAGAGCCTCAAGCTCATCCATCTTATTTATCATGCTTCGTGCATTCATATTTAAAGTATTTTTAATTTGTTCCTGCCCTCACTCTTCTTATCAACTCCTATTTCACGCAACCTTACAGTATGATCCCATTTTGCGTTTTCTGCTTTATTGATACAGTTGTCTTTCTTGACTTCCCTTGTTCTAACTTTCCCTTCAATTTCCTTCTTAAACATCCAGTTTGTCCCCTCCACCTTCCCCACCCCCTACTTAGTTTAAACGCAGCTGTGTTGCAGTAGCAAACCTGCCTGTCAAAATGCTGGTCTCCAAACTATTAAGGTGCAAACTGTCTCTCTTGTAGAATTTCTGCTTACCACAAAACATACCCCAGTGATCCAAGAATTTAAATCCTTGCTTCCTGCACCAGTTCCCCAGCCACACGTTCAAGTCCATTATCTCACTGTTTCTGGCCTCATGAGACTGAGGACCTGGAAACAAACCAGAGATAACCACCCTGGACATCCTGCTTTTCAGCCTTCTTCCTAGTTCTCCGAAGTCCCGCTGTAGTATGTTCCTCCTCTTCTTCTCAACATCATTTGTGCCAACATGTGCCACCACGTTTGGCTCTTCACCTTCGTCCTTGAGGATTTCCTGCACTCTGTCTGTGATGACTTTAACCCTGGCACAAGGAAGGCAACACACCATCCTTAAGTCCCGCCTGCTGCCACAAAACTCCGTCAGTTCCTCTCACTGTGGAGTCCCCTATTACCACGGCTCTGTGCGATGTCCGAGTCTACCGCTCTGTCTCCACGCCAACTTTTGATTGACAGACATGGCCGCCTCGCGGACTGGCAGTGTCATCTGTCTCTACTGTTTCCAAAAGATTCAATTTGTTCCTGACAGGTACTTCCCCCGGAGTCTCTTACACCTGTCTCCTCTCTGCCTTCCTCATCGTCTGCTCGCTTCTGCTCTCTTCTGGTATGGTCGGTGGAATAACCTCACTGAAGGTCTTGCCCAGAAAGATATCATTCTCTCGGATGAGCCTAAGGTCCTCGAGTTCTTTCATCAGCGCTGCAACATGCTCGGTCAGTAGCTGAATGTGCACACATTTTCCACACTTAAACGAGCCAGACAGACCAGATTCATTGACCTCCCACATCAAACACGTAGCGCACTGAACCAGCTGGGCAGTCACGTCTTCACCCTCTTCAACTGTGTCGTAATCACTTCACTCAACCTCCTTGTCAAAGACTTCTGAGCAAAAGCCTCACTCTTCACTCCACAGGAACTTCCTTGGACCCTCTAGTGTCAGTGATGCAAGCCTTATGTCGTCTCAGAGCCAATGAATTCTCTGGATTCACAATCATCTTCACCACATTGTATGTTTTCTCTTTTGGTCTGAGGCCTTATCACTCATGGCTGCCTTGTCCTCCCATGTGTATGTTTCATCTTCTTGGGGTTGCATTTCTGGTATTATCTTCCGACGTATCCCCAGAAACTCCTGCCATTGCGGCTCCATGGTATTTCCTGCTCAGCTCCCCTTCCAATTAACTCGGGCCAGCTCCTCCCGCATGTCTTTGTAGTTACATTGCTTAATTATAACCACATTACATCTTGAAGAGAATATTAGATATAAACTGAAAGGAGGAATTTTGAGAGATGAGCCACGAAGAATAATTGATGGATTTCTTACCTAGATGCAAAGGGAGATCGAGAGAGAGGATATAGATATGGAGATGTGGAAAATGAGAAACCTACATTATCGAAAGAAGTAGCTGTATATCCCTCAATGCTTGGCAATGCCTGTGTGCTGTGGTCCTTTGTTAGTGCACGTACAACAGAGTAATATGTTAAAATGCTGGGTCTGATGCCAGAACCTTTCCTCCAATAATATGACAGACACTAACTTTGGAAAGAACCCAGCAGGCCAATGTATTGAATTCCCGGTAGAAAGGGGATTAACTAAAATAGGTTGGGATACGAGAAGCAAGAATTTATAACACACATCCTGATAAGAATGAGACTAGAGTTGGGAATCCCAAAAAAGGGGGAACGTTGAGAGAAAGGGAAGTTATCACTTCAGATGAGGATCAAATAATGTTTTAATGCTTTTAAATTGTATACATCATGTGCATGTTTTCGTTAACTGTATTTCCGTTGTTCATTCAGAATGTGTTGAACACATATGAACAATGCTATTTTTCTGAAAACACATTGATTAAACATTGTATATAAAATAATTTTTCCTCCATTTCAAACTATCCTGTTGTCGTGCTAGCAGGACATATGAACACTAACTGGCCACCAAAAGACATGACCCACTATCACAAAGAAGGACACCACGTTGACTGTGACAACACACACTTCCTAGGACAAAGCCACGCACGAAACTTCTGAGAGGCATGACATTCTAGCCAGAAGTCCATCAATAAACACATCAATTTAGATCCTATCTACCTTCCCTTGAAAAGAAAACTGGAAATAACATCACGCACCTTAAGAAACCAAGACCTATAAATAGAGAGGTGGGACATACCACCAATGGGTCACCAGAGACTCTCCCTGATGATGTTACCTAGTCATGGTGACGAAACATCTGAAAACAAATCTTCAAGCTCAGCGAGCTCACTTACATACTTGTAAATGGCTATCTTTCTCTTAATAGTGGAATTGGGACTTCTCTGTCATTCAGCTTTTCACAGATTACGAGGCGAGGTGAGCTTTTCTGTGTGTGTGGTCTTAATTAACAGAGGAGTTAGACATCGACATCATAACGGTTTGAGGGCTTGTCGTATGGGATTTGAACAGATTTTGGGTATAAAAGGTCCCAGCAGATTCCATAACTTGGCAGTTAGTGACCTAGATCTTCAAATAAAACAGGTGACAAAATTCATTTAATTTTGTTTCCTTGTGGTTGGTTAAATTAAAAGAAATGTTTTTTAACATTACAAAGGAGGATCTGAGGTTTGAAGATGATTCACAAATTTGCTAAGAAGGTGTAGAAAGACAAAGGAAGGGCATACTTTCAGAATTAACATGTAGTTTAGAATTGGGTTTCACCAGAGACATAAGGAATATTGTAATCATAATGGAGTTGGGCAAGCACTTTTGGTGTATCAGAGAAGCAGGAAACTGCAATTGAATTGGAAAAAACTTAAATTGCAAGTGGGGTAACTGGAGTTAGAAGATAAAGAGAGACAGAAAGAGAGGGGGAAGATCTAGAAAGAGAAAGAGGGGCAAAAGGAAGAGAGGGAGAATTTGAAATTGAGAAGTTTGGAATTAGATAAGAAAGTAAAATTAGCAGGATGAAGATGAAGGGAGAACTTAGGGATGTATACAACTGTGTTAATACATTGCCTTATTTCGGTGAGAAAAATGCCAAAACCTTTTTATTTCATTTGCAAAATTGGCTGGGCAGATGGCGTGTCCAGTGAACCTGTGGGTAATGCTAGTTCAGACTAAGATGGTTGGCACAGCTTGAGAGGTATGTGCAGTTCTGTCACATGAGGGAGCAAGAGATTACGCAGTTGTCAAACGGGCCATTTTGAGTGCTTATGAATTGGTACTAGAAGAATATAGACAGCGGTTCAGGAATATAGAGACGGAACCAGGTCAGACTTATATTGAGTTTCAAAGAATTAATCACAGTCATTTTGATAAATGGGTGCAGGCCTTAAAAATAGATAAGACCTGTGAGGCCCGATGGGAGATTATTCTGTTGGACAAGTTTAAGGACTCACTTCCAGAGATGGTAAGATTTCATGTGAATGAACAGGAAGTTCAAGAAGTGAGAAGCGCAGCAGGAATGGCAGTTAAGCATGCATTGGTGCATGAGATGAAATTTAGCTTCTGGGATGTTTTTCATCCTGTGAGGGAAAGAAATTGGGAGAAGGGGAGATCCTACACTACAAAACATAGAGTAAAGCACATTGACAATGGTTTAACACGGGTGGAAAAAAGCCCAAAGTGGTTGAAAGGAAATGAAAGGCCTCGAGTCTCACTTTCGCGCAGTGGAACACATAAAATTACAGTACCGATGGTTTAAGAAGGGCACTGGGAAAACTGTTTTCACTGCAGGAAACTGGGACACACCGTGCTGGAAGACCCTTTGGGAAAAGATGCTGTAAAAGAGTTTAAGCCACTGGTGTTAGTGAACCTGGTACAGGCGACCCCAAGTAGAGCCGAGGAGCTGCAGGAGAGTGCACAGCCTAGACAGGAGCTGTGTATGGAGTCAGTGCCTGATCTCTATAAAGAATTTGCCTCTGTAGGTAAACCTTACTAAGAAAAAATGGGGTGTGGGGGTGGACAAGAAGCTATAATTTTGCAAGAAATGGGATCTGATCAGTATCTAATAGTTGAGAAGCAAGGAGCCGGAAATGCACAACAGATCAGGCAGCATCCGAAGACCAGGTTAATCGACATATCAGGCATAAACTCATCGTCAGGAATGTGGCGGGTGGACAAGAGGGCTGAACGATAATAGAAGGGTAGGAGCTGGGCTGGCAGGAGGGTCACTGGGAGAGTGACAGGAAGATGTAGGTGGGAGTGTTAGTGATATGTCAGAGGGGAGATTGGAGTGTATAGATGGGAAGGAAGATGGAAAGTTAGAACAGCTCAAGAGGGCAGTGCTAATTTGAATGGTTGTATCTGGGATGAGATTGGGGGAGGGGCGATTTGGAAATTGGTGAAGTCAACGTTGATGCTGCATAGTTTGACGGTTTCAGCTGTCCTACCACCTATCCACTTCACCCTCCTCTCCGACCTATCACCATCAGACCCCACCTACATCTACCTATCGCCTTCCAAGCTACCTTCCACCCAGCTCCACCCCCACCCTCCTATTTAATTCTCAGCCCCGTCCGCCTTCCTTGCCTCCCACTTTCCTGATGAAGGACTAATGCCTGAAATGTCAACTCTCCTGCCCCTCGGATGCTGCCGATCTGCTGTGCTTTTCCAGCCCACACTTTTCAACTTTGGTCTCCAGCATCTGCAGTCCTCAATTTCCCTCGGCCTCGAATAGTAAGAGATGGAAGTATTTTCACTCTTTCTGACATGTCACTCAACAGCCTGATAATTTGTGGAATGGGGACAGAAATTAAGCATTCCCTTGTGTAACATTAGGTGGAGTGGCAAATCAAGGTTGGGGAATTAACAGTGAGATTGAGTGACAGATTGCCATTTCCAGAAATACAGTTTATTCTTGGGAATGATTTAGCCGGATCCAAGGTGGGAGAGGCACCCCTTGTGGTGGAGAAGCAAACGTAAGGTCAGGGAACTGGGGAATTAAAATAAAAATACCCAGTGATTTTTCCAGACTGTGCAGTAACAAGATCCCACTGTCATACGTTACAACAGGAAGGAAAACTAAAGGAAAAAGCCAAAGGAGTTGATGCATGGAACACTCGGCTAAAGCATTTCTAGTGACTGGAATGCACAAGGACGTGGTTAATTTTTGTTGTACATGTCATACATACCAAATGGTAGGTACGTCACAGGCAGTAATAAAACCAGCACCGTTGTTGCCAATTCCTGTATTCGAAGAACCTTTCTCATGGGTTATGATTAGTTGTGTAGCTCCCCTTTCTGAAATAAAAGTGGGAACCAATATCTGCTGATCATAATGGATGTGTCTACCTGATTTCCAGGGATAATTCCATTAAGGCAAAAAGGGATGTAGAGGAGTTGGTAGCTGTCTTTACTCGCTGTGGGCTACACAGTGTGATTCAGTCAGACCAAGAATCTCATTTTACCGCTCAGCTGTTTAAGGAAGTCATGGATAGCTTTGGCATACAGCAGTTTAAGTCAAGTGCATCGCATCCCTAATCCCAGGGAGCATTGGAAAGTTGGCATCAGATGCTGAAGACAATATTAACAGCGTACTGTCAGAATTACCTGAATGATTCGAATAAAGGCGTCTCATTATATTGTTTGTCATTAGAGATGCCCCAAACAAAACTACTCACTTTACATCATTTGAGTTAATATTCGTACATGAAGTGAGAGGTCCTTTGAAATTAATTAAATATAAATTGACAGGACCAAAGTCGGAGATCTCACACTTGGATTATGTATCTGAGATGAGGGAGAAATTAGATGGTGTAGGTGAGTTAGCTAAACAGCACCTGAAGAGGCACAGTTTCGAGTAATGCAGGTGGCAGATTAAAAACTCTGAAACTTTGACGATTTCCCGTGGGGATGAAGTATTAGTATTGCTACCAGTGGTAGAAAACCCCTTCAAAGCCAGGTTTAGTGGCCCCTTTCAAATTAAAAAAAAACGTTGAATCAGTTAAACTATTTGGCAAAGATACCGGATCTGATAAAAAATGTTAGAGAATGTCGTGTGAATGAATAATGCTCGAGATACATTTAAGACTCAGGAACAGAGTTGTGACCAGATGAGCAAATTGTGCAGTTTATCTGTATGATGTGGTGATCTTTAGCAAGTGAGTGAAAACTCATGTGTTACATTTGGCAGAGCATGTTGAACTATTACAAGAAGCAAACTTGGTAATAAACTTAAAGAAAACACAATTCGCGAAGGCAGAGGTGACGTTGTTGGGACATTACATTGGCCATGGAAGGTTGACCCCATGGAACATAAAAACGAATGGCTTTGAGGAATTTCCACAACCATCCTCGAAGTAAGAGGTGCTTCGATTTTTTGAACTGAGTGGATTCTATCGGAGGTTTGTTGCAAACCTCAGCAGCGTATTGGCACCACTGACGGATTTATTAAAGAAGAACACAGAATTGTGGTGGACAGAACAATGGCAGGAGGCATTTGAGAATTTTAAAGCAGGATTAATCACCGCACCAGTTTTAACTGAACCAAATATTTTGAAACCCTTTGAAAATTGTGTTTGATGCTCGGGATATAGGGGTTGGAGATGTATTGATGCAGAAAGATGATGATGGAATTGAATGGCCAATTGGCTACTTGTCAAAAAAACTCAATATTCACCACAAAAAAAAAACGAAGTCTCAATTATTGAAAAAGAATGATGAAGTTTCGAACTGGCCTGACAATATTTTAATGTTTATATATGACAAAAAAATTGTCAGAGATGGTTATGGATAACGACAAACTCTCGCATTTTTTTAATATTTAAAGGCCAGAATATGAGAATATTTAATTGGAATCTTATCTTCCCGACTTTAAATTTACAAAATGTACATGCTGTGGGTCCTAAAAGATGTGTTATCGCAGATTTAAAAGAAAAAGTTTGGATAAGATTTGACTTATTGCAGTGTTATATATGTGTGCAGAATTAATATGCATGGTATAGCTGAGAATAAAACTTTCGTAATTCATAATAATGGGATTAAGAATTAGAGGAAAAGAAATGAAGCCATCTTTTCATTCTGCTGGTCCATGTTTTTTTTGTCTGAAGGGGGGAGGTCTTATGAAGCCGAAAGCATGTCCGGTCACTTTAAGACAGAATGGGTTTTGCTGAATAGAAAGTACAACCACAGATGCCTGCTAAAGGTCAGCCTGTTCCACATGTCACCATTAGCTGGGAAATGAATACCTGAGATTTGGTTGCTGTTTGACAACAATTCAAATACAGCCAAAGAGTTTAAATAACGCTCAGGATACCAGAAGCCAACAGAATTTGAATATTATTGTTTGGACACCTGGAAAGTATATAAACCCCAGCATTTTGAAACGAGAGTGATAGCTCCTGCCACCCAACAGCAGAGTAACTGCTGTAGAGCAGGAGTGCTAACTGGCCATCTCAAACATTTTCTATCAAAGATACATGTCCATTTAAAAGCTACTTGCAATAAAAAAAACATGACCCAGGGAGTTCAGCAGCTGGAAGAGTGAACACAGCGGGGAAGATGGATTCTGTGTGGTTTTGAGATTGTAATGTTTAATATGTGGGTTGTTGGACTAGCATATATTTACAGAGTCTGATAGTAAGTAGCTAAGACAAGAGGGACTTGTATTTGTGAATAGTTGTTGTTTAGTTTTCACTATTAAAGTTAAAAAAACAACTTGACATTTTTTGTTTAAATAGTGGAATATAGGAGATCTGTGTCACTCATATTTTAACAGATTACAAGGTGAGGCGAGCTTTTCTGGGTGTTTGGTTTTAATTAACAGAGGGGTTTCGACTCCACCTTGTAAATGTCATCCATGCTAACCCCAATTCCCTGCAGTTGGCCCATATCCTTCCAGTCCTTTCCTATCCACATGTTTATCCAAATGCTTTTTGAAATGTTGTTAATGTACCCCCCCCCCCCCACAACCACATCTGCTGGCAGCTCATCCACGTACCATCCTCTGTGTAAAGAAATGGCCCCTCAGGTTCCCTTTTATTGCTTCCCCTTTAACCATAAACTGATCCCATCCAGTCGTCGATTCTCTACACTTTGGAAAAAGACTGAGAGTATTCACCCTATCCATAGTCCTCGTAATCTTATACAGGTCTATAAGGACTCTCTCAGTCTCCTACACGCTAAAGAAAAGGTCCTAGCTTGTCCAACCTCTCCCTGTAACTCAGACCATTGGGTCCTGGAAACGCCTTTGTAAATTTCTTCTGCACTCCTTCTAATTTAATAACATCCTCCCTATAACAAGGTGACAAAACTGAACACAATACTCCAAGTGCAGCCTTTACAAAGTCCTGGGTAACTGCAAAATAAATTCCCAACTTGTATACTTAATATCCTGCCTGATGAAAGCCAATGTGCCAAAAGCCTTCTTCACTGCCCTGTTTACGTTTGACTCCACTCATAGAGAACCGTGTACACCTAAACACCAAGATCTCTCTGCCCACTGCACCACTTAAGACCCTCCCATTCACCATGAAACCCCTAGCTTGATTTGTGTTTCCAAAATGCAAGACCTCACACATCTATATTAAATTCCATTTGTCATTTCTCGGCCCACTTCCCCACCTGATTAAGGTCCTGCTGCAATTTCTGATAAACTTCTTCATGATCATGCTCCCAGTTACTTTAGAGTCATCTGCAAACTTACTAATCATATCTTGTACGTTCTCAACCAAATCATAGATAACAAACAGCAGTGGACACAGCCTCCGGTCTGACAAACATCCTTCCACTAAACCCTCTGCTTCCTACCATCAAGCCAACTGTGTATCCAATTGGTCAGTCCTCCCAGCATTCCACGTGATGTCACCTTCCTGACCAGTCTGCCATGTGGAACCTTATCAAAGTCTTACTGAAATCCATGGAGACTACGCCTGCCACTCTGCCCTCGTCAACTTTCTTGGTCACTTCATCAAAGAACTCGAACAAATTTGGGAAGCATGATCGCCCACTCACAAGTCTATGCACTTCTGCTTTGAACCAAACCCTGTGTACGTAATGGGTGCAGTCAATGGTATGCTGTCCTACACTGTAAGATGATTCGAGTACATAAGTAAAGCCATCTTCCTGCTATTGTAGAGCCTTGCTGAGAGAGCATTTGGGGCACTCTCTACAGAGTTGATCTCCTTTGTAAGGAATGATCTCCTGACCACAGACATGGGTGATGGTAACATGAGGATAGAGTGAAGAAGCTGAGTGTTTAATCTGTAGAGCTGCGAGAGACGAAGAAATGGTGATGCTGAAACACGAGGAGTGGCAGCGATCACTTATTTCCAAAAGAGACATTGACAGGGAGAGAAATTCCATACTTTACACAGGATTAATTGGTTTGATATATTGTCACGTGTATCTCAGTACAGGGAAACACTTTATTTATAAGCATTGAAGGCAGGTCATCGTAAGCATGGTCAGACAGGGTGGAAATAGGCTTGGACAGAGTAAGGCATATAGGTTACACTGAACAGGACAAGCACTAGAGACAAGATCAACATGAATAATATCATCATTATTTGAACTTAGAGAGTCCATTCATCAGTGTAATGTGACTTTCCTAATCGTTTATATGCCTAAATTAACTCTCCCCATGTTATTGTGCAGTCGGCGTGTGAACCCTGTACTGAACGTCAGGTAATTCACAATCCCCAACAGCAGCCACAATACCTTCCATCTGAAACAGGTAGCCATTCCCACCAGCTTCCGCCCTACATAGAGAACACCAGGCTGTCTTTTCGGAGATGAAAGATGCCTTCTTGAGACTTCACACAAGACATAAGGCTTCCCTGCTGACTACGAGAAAACCATGTTAAAGTCCCATTTGTGTATCCTAAGCAACAGAGCCAAGAGGAACAACGTGGAGTAGTCTGTCTCTGCAGCCTTTGCTCCACTTACTCATCACGTTAGAGCATCAATTAGGAGACAGCGAGGACTGCCGATGCTGGAGATTGGAATAGAGAATTGATTGCTGGAAAAACACAGCAGGTCAGGCAGCATCCGAGAAGCAGGAGAATTGATGTTTCGGGCATAAGCCATTCATCAGGAATCAGCATCAATTACCTCATTCTGTCCCTGTGTAAGTGCGTTGAGGGGGAATGGGGAGAAAGTGAGGTCTGCAGATGCTGGAGATCAAAGTTGAAACTTTATTGCTGGAACAGCACAGCAGGTCAGGCAGCATCCAGGGAACAGGAGATTCGACGTTTCCTGAAGAAGGGCCTGTGCCCGAAACGTCGAATCTCCTGTTCCCTGGATGCTGCCTGACCTGCTGTGCTGTTCCAGCAATAAAGTTTCAACGTTGAGGGGGAATGGCCTCCTGCTGTTCCTGTATAAGTGGCTCAAGGGGCTGAATGGCCTCATCCTATTGTTGTGTCAGTGACTCAACAGACTGACTGGCTTCTTCCTCGTCCCATTGGACAGGGCCAAGGGCCTAACTGGGATACCCCTGGTTCCTGTTTGACGGTTCGATATGCTGGCAAGTGTGACAATGCTGCAGCTTTAAGAGGTTATTTGTCCCGGTTTCTTTAAAGAGAGAGATTGAGTGATAGTTACCAAGCTGGCTAGTTAAGACCACTTGAGTAACAGCTAGGGAGGGCTTGGGTTTAGTTTAATGCAGCCTGAATGGGTGTGGCCAGCTCTCACAGATTAGGATCTCTGGGCTTTGGTTTCTCAGAAACATCAGAAACTATTAGGGTCTACACAGTGTTGGAATCTTCAGTGACTATCTCCTGGCTACTACTCTCTCTGAATTTTCTCTTGATGCTGTTTTTAATTCCTGGATTGGAGAAATATTTGTGCCAATCTGTTTCTGAATATTCCTTTTTGCCAGGGTCTGTGTTTATGGGAGTTTCCTATATTGGAACAGTTCATTAGGAATAGTTGCACGATCTATTATTCTGTTAACTTGGCCAATAGAATTACATTATTCTAATTTCCCCTTTCTTTGGTTTCATTTTATCTTCCGTGTTTAAATAAATGGTGTTTTGCTTCACACCAAGTAGTTTGACCATTCACTTTGCATCTGGAACAGACAGTTTACGTTTCCTTTTAAATATAAAAATATTAGAGTCTAGGCTACCGCCCTCAAATATTTTTGAAGGGCTCTAGCGTGGTCCATCACACTGGACTCCTTCCCTTCCTGAGTAATAGGCGGGAGGCACTGAATGGGCTGTCCCTGTTCTTCTCCAATAATGTGAATTGGCTGAATGGCTTCCGCATATTCCTGTGAAACCAACGTGAGCTGCTGAATGAACTTCTTGATGTCAACAGAAGGCAAACACGGCCTTGATATCGGGGTCAGTCATTTTTATCTGAACCCTTGTATCAGCCTCTTCTGTTCACATCAATAAGCCATGGTACAGGAGCAGCAAGTGTTTTCTTCAAACAGGTGGGATTGAAGATCAGGATTTCTGTTCTCAAGACTGTTCGGGGAGCTAGGTGACTGAAAGGATTTGAAGAGGGGGTAGATGGATATTGACCTGACAGAGAGTTGAGGGCGATGAAGAATTGGGAATGAAAGAGGATTTGAGACCAAGAGCAGATCAGCCATAATCTTAGTGAAAGGCAAGGCAGGCTTGGGGAGTGAACGACCTGTTTCTGATGTTCTCACATTCTGTTATTTGAAAGTTAAGGGGTGTTTTTTTCATGAATGTGCAAATTACTGAATATTGCAGTCAGGGAGACCAGAGGAGTTTGTGAGCCATGTCTGGGTGAGGTATATGGGCTGTATTCACAGTGAATCTGGGTCTATAACATGATCAATAAATGAAACACAAGTTTCAGAGACGGGTATCTCTGTAAAAAGAGATGAGGTGCCTCTTTCATACCCAACCTGGGTTTTCCAATTACATTTCCCAAATCACATCAAAGCGTGTGATAGCCTTAAAGGGCTGAATGGTCTCCTCTGTTTCTGTGCATCAGGTTATAGATGTAAGTAGCCTCCAACTGTTCCTGTCTAGCAGGTTTGATGGGCTGAATGGAACACAGAAACATGGGACTGAGGAGCAGGGGTGGGGCATTAGATACTTTGATCCTTCTCCACAAGGCACTAAAATTGTGGCTGATCAGGTTATGGTCTCAGCCCCACTTTCCTGTCTGCGTCCAATTATCTGTGACTCACTTCCCTATCAAATAATTAACTAACACAGCTTTCAGTCCACGTGAACATAGAGGCGCAATAAAAACTTCCAGTGAAGAGAATTCCCACTTGGAAGATCCTTTAAGAATTTTTCTCCATCCCTCTTATAGAATTAGAGAGTCATGCAGAATGGAAACAGACCGTTAGTCCAATATATTCTCTCCGATCAGATACCAAAACCCATTAGTCCCATTTGCCAGCATTTGCCCAATATTCCTCCTATGACTGTACCCGCCTTAACCACTTCCTCTGACAGCACTTTCTGTACACACACCACTCTCTGTGTGAACCATTTATCTTCATGTTCCTTCTAAATCATTCGCCCTCTCCCCTTCAACCTATGCTGTCTTATTCTGCACTCCCCTATCCTGGGATCAGACCATGGCTATTTAGAATATCCATACCCCTGATGATTTTAAAAACCGCTATAATGTCACCCCTCAGTCTCTGACACTCCAGGAAGCACTTCAACCTAATCAACCTCTCCCCGAAGCTCAAACCTCCAGTCCTGGAACATCCAGGCAAATCTTTTTCTCCAGACAACCGAGTTGTACGCAGTATTCTTAAAGTGGCCTCACCAACACCCTGGGAGAGTTGGATTTGGCTGAATTCCCTTTGCTTTCGGCAGTGAGTAGATTCCAATGGATGCTGGTCAGGGATCATCCAAAGGGTAGCACGGTGGTTAGCACTGCTGCCTCGCAGCACCAGGGACTTGGGTTCGATTCCAGCCTTGGGTGATTGTCTGTGTGGAGTTTGCACATTCTCCCCTTGTCTGTGTGAGCTTCTCATGCGTGCTCCAGTTTCCTACTACAGATGCAACATGCCACCACAGCTCCTATACTCAATGCTCTGACTGATTAGTCAAATGTGCCAAATGTGTTCAGCACCACTGTCTACCTGCGACTCCACTTTCAAGGAACAATGTACCTGCAGCCCGAGGTCCCTTTGTTCCACAACACGCCCCAGGACCTTACCATTAAGTATATAATTTCTCCATGATTTACCTTCCCAAACTGCAAAACCTTGTATTTATCTAAATTAAACTTCATCTCTCACGCCTTGCTTCTTTGCCCCATCTAATTGTGGTCTCGTTTTACTCTGAGATAATCTTCTAGACCACTTTTCTGATGCAATCTGTAAACTTACTAACTATGGCCCCAGTGTTGACATCCAAATCATTGATATAAATGATAAAATGTAATGAACTCATTGTTGATTCTTGCAGCACACTGCTTCTCGGAAGCCTCCAATCTGAAAAATACCCCTCTTCCTTCAAGCCAATTGTGACTAGATTCCCCTGTATCCCAAGTGACTGAACCTTACTAATCTGTCTGCTAATCGGAATGTTATGAACACCTGGCTGAGGTCCATGTAGACAATATCTAACACACAGCTTCATCAATCTTCTTTGTCACAACTTCATAACACTAAACCAAATTAATGACCCATGATTTCCCATGCAGAAAGCCACGTTGACTATCCTGATCAGCCCTTGCCTTCCCAAATGTATGTCAATCCTGTCCTTCAGAATCCCCTCCAACAACTTACCCGCCACTGACATCAGGCTCACCGGTCTATAGTTCCCTGGCTTTTGGGGTCACTGTTTCCTTTCCAGTCCCACTCCTCCACTGCTCACAAAAAATATCAAATGGAACCAGGTTGGTGATATGGTCGATGATATCCATCTCAGACTGGGTCAGGGTCAGTTTTAGCAACAACTCAGGCTACTTTCTTTAACACGTTTATGATCCACAGCAATGTTACTCAAGCTATGATGGAAAGATGAATGGAAAAGTGTTTGGGTATTGCAAATATATAATCGATATTTTCCTGTTTAAAACACTGCGACACACATGCACACACACAAACAAACAGGTTAACAAAATCTCTGCATTTTTAACTTGAAAGAACTTTGTCCAGATCTTACTGGAATTCATGACAAAAGTAAAAATTGAGATTGTCCAAAACGTTATTCTGCTTCTGAAGATATTGCACTCACATCGCTGCTAGCAATGGGGTTCCATCCTGGGAGAGTTGGATTTGGCTGAATTCCTTTTGCTTTAGGCAGTGAGTAGATTCCAGTGAATTCTGGTTAGGGATCACCCAAAGGGAAGCACGGTGGTTAGCACTGCTGTCTCACAGCACCATGGACTTGGGTTCGATTCCAGCCTTGGGTGACTGTCTCTGTGGAGTTTGCACATTCTCTCCTTGTCTGTGTGAGCTTCTAATGGGTGATCCCGTTTCCTACCACAGCTCAAACTGTGTAGGTTAGGTGAATTGGTCATGCTAAATTGAGTATAGTGTCCAGGGATGTCTAGGTTAGGTGCATTAGTCAGGGGTAAATATAGGGAAATGGGTTGGGAAGGTTGGTGTGGACTTGTTGGGCCGAAGGGCCTGTTTCAACTCTGCAGGGAGTGTATAAAAATACGAATGGTAACGATGACTTTAGAGGTTTGTTTAGCTCGCACACGTTGTTGTGATGAGGAACAATGAAGGAGAGAGAGTGCAATAGGTCATTCCTTCTCGGACAGATTACATTTTATCCCTCTCTGAATTGAATCACACAGTAATGTCGTCCTCTCCCAAACTGGACCATGTGAGGTCTCCTTGTACATTGTCCAAACTATGTCTCCATCACATCCCCTGCTCCACATAGGTGCATCATTGCTGCTGTCATACACAGAGCCATACCCTTAGCAGAAAATGGTCTCAGTCAATTTGAAATATGTTTACATGGCTCTGCGTCATTAAAAAATAAAACGTTGAATTTATTCAGAATACCTGTGTTAAACTGAATGCATTTTTAAAGAAATGCAGAAATTGCTGGAAAAGCTCGCCAGGTCTCTCAGTACCCAGATGCTGTGGTTGTACCAGCCTCCACCACTTCCTCTGGCAACTCATTCCATACACACACCACCATCTGTGTGAAAAGGTGCCCTTTAGGCCTCATCAAAACCTTTCCCCTCTCATTTTCCACCAATATCCTCTAGTATTGGACGCCCCTAACCTGGGGAAAACCCCTGACTACTCACCCTATCCATAACCGTTCAGATATTATAAACCGCTACTGCTGCAAAATGTGACCCTAATCAACACGAATGGCTGTACTTTCAGTCATCCTGGACCTAAATTCTGAAATGCAATACTGACACCTCTTCCTTCTCCATCAGGTCGCAATTCTAAATCCATTTTAATCAGTTTGTTCAGATGTATCATGAGGCACTTCTGTGGGATTTACACCTAGACCTTTGTGCCTGGAGGTAGGGACACTAGCATCACTCAGCAAAACCCATAAAGCTGTAATATTATTCTCCTGTGTGTTTGTTCATCAGCCTGTTCTGACATGATGTGACATACCTCTGCAACAGGCAGGACTTGAATCCAGATCTTCTAGTTCAGAGCGAGGAACAGTACCATACAAGTTCAGGTACAGGAATAAAATGCCGAGCTCTAGCTCAGAGGCAGAGACACTACCCATTACACTACCATACACAAATGTTATGTAACAGCATTCAGCTTTGTATGGATTTATTATAATTAGGTTACCATTATTGAACTACACAAAACACTTTGTGTTGTTAAACAAATGCAAGGTATTTGTCTTAACTGTAGGATGTTGAGTACACGTGCTGTGCCCTAGAAATTAACTATGACCATCTTTAATCGTTTATTATCTGTAGTCTGCAATATTAGGGAACGAAATCCTGCAGGCACACTCTGCACAATGAAGGGTCTTGAATAGACAGAGACAGAGAAAGACCATAATTTTTGGCCTCAAAATACGGATCAGTATTACCCACCTCTCATGTGTGACTGCCCTCTTCCTCAAACCATGAAATGATACAAGGCAGCTGATTACTGTCCAGCCTCTCCTCCCCACTGACTGTGTCTACAATCAGGCCCTCATCCCCCGAACAACACAAAGCAACCCAAGCTCAGGGTCTTTGTGAAAATCAAGGCCGGAATCAAGGCATCCTGCAGAGGGGAAGGAATTTTAAAATTAAACGGGGAAGGTGAGTACATGGTAACATCCCTCACTGGGTTGAAGAGTGGCAAGTGGAGCTTAGTTTGGATTAATGCGAGGTATTGGATTTGGTAAATCAAACAAGAGCAGGACCTATACAATTAAAAGCAGGGCCTTTGGCAGTGTTGCAGAACAGAGACCTAGGCCGTCAGGTATAGTCCTTTAAAATTTGCATCTCATACAGATAGTGTGGTTAAGAAGGTGTTTAACACACTTGTTTTCATTGGTCAGACCTTTGAGTATCGGAATTGGGACGTCATGTTGTGGTTGTACAGGACATTGGTGAGACCTCTTCTGGAATGCTGTGTCCAACCTGGTCATCCTGCCCACTCATTCTATAGGCACACCATCTTCTGAGTGAAAAAGCTGCCCCTTAGGTCACTTTTAAATGTTTCCCCTCTCACCTTAAAACTATGCCCTCTAGTTTCGGTCTCCCCTACACTTATAAAATACATTGACTTTTCACGTTAATGTTATTGACCTTGATATTATTAAGCTGGAGAGGGTTCAGAGGAGAGTAATCTGGATGTTGCTGGGAATGGAGGAAGTGATCGATAAGAGTGGCTGGATAGGCTGAGACTTTTTTCACTGAAGAGGATGAGATTAAGGGGCAACTTTACAGAGGTTTACAAAATAATGAGGGTACAGATAAGCTGAAGGGCTGATGTATTTTCCGTAGAGTTGGGGATTCAAAACTGAGGGATATTTTAAGGTGCGAGGAAAAAGATTTACAAAAGTCATGAGCGGTAATTATTTTAGACAGAAGCTGGCTTGGATGTGGAATGAACTTCCAGAGGAAGTGGTGAAAGCAGGGACAGTTACAATGTTTAAAGGACATTTAGATCAGTACATGGATAAGACATCAGTTTGGATGGTGCTGTGAGCAGCTGCCCTCTCCCTCCCCATCTCTGAATGAATCCCTGTTGGTTTTCACCCTCTGCCAATGCCTGTGCAGTGGTGTGTGGAGGCCAGCAGAGGGTGACATTGCATCACTTTAAGGAGAAAGTGAGGTCTGCAGATGCTGGAGATCAAAGTTGAAACTTTATTGCTGGAACAGCACAGCAGGTCAGGCAGCATCCAGGGAACAGGAGATTCGACGTTTCGGGCACAGGCCCTTCTTCAGGAATCACTTTAAGCCCCACAGAGACTTCCAGACCTGCCCCACACAGAGACACACAGAGACACACACAGCAATTGTTAGGACACAACATTGAGCTCATCTGGTAATTTAAACTAAACATAGCAGTATTGGGAATATAGTAGTATTTCACTTGCTCACACTCATGAGTGGGGCAGGATTTCAGTTGTTTCATGGGAACTGTGAAGCTATGGCAATCTCAATGTTTGTAGATGGCACCGAACCTGGAAGAATTGTGAAGTCTATGGAGGAGAGTGTGGAACTCTAACAGGACAGTGACACGTTGGTGTAGTGTTCAGGTTTATGGCAGATGGGGATCAGTGCAGAGCAGTGTGAGGTGATACACTTCGGTAGGAACGACAATGAAAGACAGTTTAAAACAGGCTGTGACATTACAATGGAGCTGCAGGAGCAGAGAGCGCTGCGTGTATATGAGCACAGGTTGTTGAAGATGTCAGGAGAAGTGGGGAGAGCAGTAACTATCACAGATTAGTTTCAGTATCGGAGCTGTTTATAGGAGGAGGTGTAGGAGGGAGTCTCAGTGCTGCCTTCCTGGGAGGTGGTGGTGACGATGCGTTGTGAGCCCACCCTCCTGCCCACCGAGACCGTGGGGTTTCCATTTGTAACAGCTCGACACAAAAGGGAGATGGCATCAGGGCCACGGCTTCTAAGTTGTGACGGGGGGAAACGGAGCTGCCAGGGGGTTTAAAGTGAGAATTGCCCTTCACTGAACATTGCTCCTTACTCGGTCGGTGGGACCTGGATGTTTCAGAATCTCCACACGAGGCGTCCCAGTGCTCTCCGACCCCTACCAGGGTCCTCCCCACATGGCCGGGGGGTGGGGGGGGGGAGGGGGGGGGGGGAGGGAACGGATATCGGGCATTCCACCACCCGGATAGGCCCTTTCTGTCCTATTCCAGGCTGTTTCTCCTGAAATGGGAGAAAAGGAGGGAGAGAGGGAGGGTGGGAGTGGGTGGCCCTGCTGTTAGTGCTGGTGTAAGTGGGGGATGGGGTCATGGTGAGGTGTCCGGAGGCAGTCAGTCCACAGTGTTGTATCCATGCAGTGTTTTCAGTGAAGGGGGGTAACGTGGAGGGAGAGAGAAAGACAGACAGACAGTCAGACAGACAGAGACAGAGACAGAGAGAGAGAGAAAGTGCTGCACGGAGCAGTGAGAGTGGTGGAGCAGGAATCTTGTTTGGGGAGTAGGTGCTACAACAGATATACAGTGAGTGTGAGGGAGCAGAGAGAATATGGTGAGCTGTATCCTGACAGAGCGGGGAAGGTTATTGTTGCTTATCCTGTATTGCTGGACGTTTCTTCAGACCTCAGATACTGCACTGAACTGGGTGGTGAGCTCAGACCATGCTCGGTGTGTCTGGTGGTATGGCCCCCCTCTATACTAGCCGCTCCACCAGGACTTCCATGCCCCTGTCGACAAACCGTGATGTAAGTGCCTCTTATCTGCCATGCTCGAGGTAAACTGTGCAGGGCAGCTCCGAACTGAGAAAGCTCAACCGTGTGCCCCTTGGCCTTTTAAAGATGGCACCAGCGCCAGCGATCACTGAATATCCAGGGGCATCCGGGCGATGGTGAGTACCACCCGCCATGATGGATGGGAGAATCAGGCTAGTATTGAATGAGAGGGACATCATGGGGTGGGGTGGGTAGTTAATGAGGTAAGTTTGAAGTGATAGCACCAGGAAACTATTTCAGCCTCGTGCAGACGGTCCCTCTGTCACACTCAAGGAAAATTAAACAAAGATAAATTATTGTTAGAATCTGCCCAATGAGTCATATATTCTGTTGAAACGAATTCCAGTTACAACGATGCAGAACAAATGCTCATCTGACTTCACATCAATATCCCTTTCTCCCATCTTTCCTGGGAAGACTGGCTCATGTTACAGGATGCTATCGAATTGTTGACATTTCAGCATTCTGAAACCTGGGAACACAACCTTCCATGACACTGTCTCTCAGTCTCCCCATCTCTGTCTACTTCCCAACCCACTCCTATGCGGTGATATTTAAACTGATTCCCTCGCCATCTCTCTCTGGCAGTGAGGTTCACACTCACAACACCCCCTTGTCAGGGCACAATGGGGATATGAAGCTGTAAATGGGTGGGAGTTGCACATCCTGTCACTTCCAGCACGGGCTGCTAGTTTCCCCACGCTGGGCAGGGATCTAACACAGTGTTACTGAGCAATGCACTGGGGGGGGGGATGTACACAGTCCTACATGCTGGGAGGGTAACTGCTCCTGGTTTACAGATCAATGCACTGGATTGGTGTACACAGCCCTACATGCTGGGAGGGTAACTGCTCCTGGGTTACAGATCAATGCCCTGGTTTGGTATACACAGCCCTACATGCTGGAAGGGTAACTGCTCCTGGGTTACAGATCAATGCCCTGGTTTGGTATACACAGCCCTACATGCTGGGAGGGTAACTGAATCCTGGGTTACAGATGTATGCCCTGGTTTGGTATACACAGCCCTACATGCTGGGAGGGTAACTGCTCCTGGGTTACAGATCAATGCCCTGGTTTGGGGTACACAGTCCTACATGCTGGGACGGTAACTGCTCCTGGGTTACAGATCAATGCCCTGGTTTGGGGTACACAGCCCTACATGCCGGGAGGGTAACTGAATCCTGGGTTACAGATCAATGCCCTGGTTTGGTATACACAGCCCTACATGCTGGGAGGGTAACTGCTCCTGGGTTACAGATCAATGCCCTGGTTTGGGGTACACAGCCCTACATGCCGGGAGGGTAACTGCTCCTGGGTTACAGATCAATGCCCTGGTTTGGTATACACAGCCCTACATGCTGGAAGGGTAACTGCTCCTGGGTTACAGATCAATGCCCTGGTTTGGTATACACAGCCCTACATGCTGGGAGGGTAACTGAATCCTGGGTTACAGATGTATGCCCTGGTTTGGTGTACACAGTCCTACATGCTGGGAGGGTAACTGCTCCTGGGTTACAGATCAATGCCCTGGTTTGGTATACACAGCCCTACATGCTGGGAGGGTAACTGAATCCTGGGTTACAGATCAATGCCCTGGTTTGGGGTACACAGTCCCACATGCTGGGAGGGTAACTGCTCCTTTTTTACAGATTAATTCCTGGGTGATCACTGCACAGGTCACTGTGCTGGTCAGACTATCTAGTTGAGGTTTATAGATAATGCCATGATGTGGTCGGTGCAGCTCCCCGTGCTGGATGGATATTTCTTTCAGGTTGACACATTAGTGCACTGCTGATTTCTGCACAGCTCCCCTTTCTGGACAGATATCTAGTCTGGGTTTATAGGTCAATGTACTGCTGTGGTCTATACAGCTCCCCGTATTCCTGTGTAGCAGCTTGGAAATGCTGAATGTTCCCTTCCATTTCCTGTGTGAGCGGTCTGAGAGATTAAAAGATCTGCTCCAATCGCTGAGTAACACCCTCCAATGGCTGAATGGCCTCATTCTGTTCCTATTTCAAACTCTTGATGGGCTGAATAGCCTGCTTCAGTATCGGTGCAGTTGTGAATGGTGCTGACTATTTTGAAACCATCAGTGAATAGGCCACTTCTGACTTTATGATGGAGGGAAGGCCATTGATGCTGCAGCTGGTACTAGCCCACAGTGCCTCATGGATGGCCAGTTTCCATGTGCTCAGTCCTTTAGATGTATGTCCTACTTCACAGGAGGGAGAGCCACATCACACAGTGAGCAGTACGCCTAATATGATTTATCTCTCCATCCCGGAGTCTCTTAGCCTCATTCGTGATGAAGGTCTGCTGCCCCAAACGGTGATTTTCCTGCTCCTCGGATGCTGCCTGACCTGCTGTGCTTTTCCAGCAACACACTAATCTTGAGTATGTCAAATATGGGGCTGAGACTGTGCCTCCACCAGGACTGTGTGCTGGCTGCTCCTACAGATACTGTCAGGGACAGATCCCTCTGGGACAAGGAGTTTGGTGAGGATGTTTCCCCCAGTCTGGCTGTTTTGTATTGAAGCCTGTCCCTGCTCAGGCAGTGGGGGGGCCTGTGGGGACACTCCTGGTGATGGACATTGAAGTCCCACACCCAGAGGACGGTCTGTGTCCTTGTCACCCTCAGTGCTGCCTCTGATTTGTTTCCAACATCGAGGGGAACTGAGTTATCACCGAGAGGAGGGGTGGGAGGCAGGAGATAACCACCCTCAGGCGATTTCCTTGACCATGTGTGATCTGTTACTATGAGATTTCCTGGGTTCTGGAATCAATGATGGGGATTTGCAGGGTAACTCCTTCCCTGACTGTACCCCAGAGTGTCCCCACCACTGGCGGGTCTGTCCTGCCGGTGGGACAGGATTTACCCAGGAATGGTGATGGGGCTTCAGGAAACATTCTGGGTGGCACGGTGGCACAGTGGTTAGCACTGCTGCCTCACAGCGCCAGAGACCCGGGTTCAATTCCCGAATCAGGCGACTGACTGTGTGGAGTTTGCACATTCGCCCTGTGTCTGCGTGGGTTTCCTCCGGGTGCTCCGTTTCCTCCCACAGTCCAAAATAAATGTGCAATCAGGTGAATTGGCCATGGGAAATTATCCGTAGTGTTAGGTGAAGGGGTAAACGTAGGGGAATGGGTCTGGGTGGGTTGCTCTTCGGCGGGTCGGTGTGGACTTGTTGGGCTGAAGGGCCTGTTTCCACACTGTAACTAATCTAATCTAATCTAAATTAGCCATCAGGCCTGATCCTGTGAGTACGACGGTGTCGGACTGTTTCCTGACTGGGAGTGTGGTGATGGAAAAGCACAGCAGGTCAGGCAGCATCCGAGGAGCAGGGAAATGAATGTTTCAGGCATAGACTCTTCATCAGGAATGAGGCTTGTGGGCCGGGGGGCTGAGAGATAAATGGGAGGGGGCTGGGGCTGGGGGTAAGGGAGCTGGGAATGTGATCGGGAGTTGGAGGTGGGAGAGAGGTGATAGGTCAAAGAGGAGGGTGGGGTGAATGGGAGGGGAACGGTCATGGACAGGCCAAGGAGTTCCCCAGAATGTTCTGACCCCGACATTCTATAACTGACATTCTCCGGAACGTTCTGTCCCCGACATTCTATAACTGACATTCTCCGGAATGTTCTGTCCCCAACATTCTATAACTGCCATTCCCCGGAACCTTCTGTCCCTGACATTCTATAACCGACATTCCCCGGAACGTTCTGTCCTGACATTGTTTGTGAACGGTCGGACATCAGTGAATTGAACAAACGATAAGATCCCGAGGGAAGACGTCCCATTCCAGGGAGAAGGAGACACTGTTCCGAAGGCCCCTCAGGCAGTTAAAGGGGTGAATACATTTTCCCTGCGTTTACATTTCTTCATGACACAGGATCGACCACAATTTAGACCAAAGTACAGGAATTCCCAAACTCAGTTTGTCTTCAGGAAACTGGGAGAGAATCCTTCAGGACAGCAACGTTCCCACCCTCCGTATTCGGAACTGGGAAGGAGTGACCTGTGTCTGCTCTCAGTGATCGAGTGTGTGGGAATGTTCTAGAAACCATCTGTCCTTATGGATGTGTCTCTGTGTGTTTGGGGAGGGAGGGTTTCTTGTGGTTTATGTCACATTTTTGTCAGTAATTACAACCTTACCATTTGTTATTCCCGCTCCAATTATTTTAATAAATCCCTGAATACAGGGACACATTTGAAAATCTCACTGGGTCCCCGATCAAACGGGTCCCTTTTCCTCCAGGCTGATGGATAATGGGTTTGTTTTCCTTCCTCACAGTTAACGTAGTGACCATCTACGTCCTGCTTTATAAAGATTGTGGATTGTCTCCATGTGTCAGACGTTACCTGGGGGCCATGGCAGCGGCGGATCTCCTGGTCATTATCCTCGACCTGATCCTGAGACACATTCCCATTGTTTATCGGGAACAGTTTTATTTCTTGTACTCCGTCCCCGTGTGTAATATCCACGCCGTCCTGCTTTATGCAGCCACTGACTGCTCTGTCTGGTTCACCGTCACTTTCACCTTTGATCGGTTTGTGGCCATTTGTTGCCAGAAGCTGAAAAGTAAATATTGCAGTGAGAAGACGGCGGCTGTGGTTCTGGGAGCAGTGACTGTGCTGAGCTGTTTAAAGGACATTTCCTGGTATTTTATGCTCACGGCTCGGTATTGGCTGATGAACGCCCCCTGGTTTTGTGATGTAAGAGTCGGTGTTTATTCCTCCAGTGTCTGGGTCACAATCGAGTTCCTCCACCACATTCTAACCCCGTGTGTCCCATTTCTCCTGATTCTGCTGCTCAATGTTCTCACCGTCAGACACATTTTAGTGACCAGCAGAGCCCGCAGGAGACTCCGCGCTCACACCAATCGGGACGCTCAGTCTGACACTGAAATGAGAAACCGAAAAAAATCCATCATTTTACTGTTTGTGATCTCGGCCAATTTCATCCTGTTATGGTCAACGTTAATGCTGTATTCTATATGGAGACGGATGTATTGGATTGGGTATTACTCTGTGCATCTCCATCCCTTTGTGCAGGAATTGGGCTTCATGCTGCAGCTCCTCAGTTGCTGCACAAACACCGCGATTTATGCCGTGACCCAGACTAAGTTCAGGCAGCAGCTGAAGAATGTGCTGAAATATCCCTTCACCCAAATCCATCCATCCATCAAATTCCCTCATTAATCAATCCATCCGGGACTTTCTCATTTCAGTTCAGTGTTTCAGCGATGGAGCAGCCTGTCGCTATGGTAACAGACTGAGGGTACCGCTGGTTTGTCTATCCTTATCCAACAGGGGGGTTACAGGGAAACATTTCAATGTTGCTCACAACTCAGGGGCCAGTGAGAAAAGGCACCATCCCACTGACTGTATCCATCACTTCCATTTGTAACCAATAAAAATGTTGATTAAAGCGTGCCGAGCAGCAGAGTGACCGATGTTGTTGTGTGTCTTTGTGTTGGAGAAGCTGAGCTGGAGAGAGACAGACTCAGCCCCAAGTCCTGGTCCTCAGGGAAGGGGAAGGGACGGGTCCCTGAGCTCAGGAGCTGGGTTTAACTCACTCTGTACCCCCCACTCCAACCTGGCCTCCCCATTTCCTCTCCCCTACTCTTTCTCCTCATTTCTCTCCCTCTCTCTCTCTGCACACTCTCTCTTTCTCACCACCTCTGCCTTTCACTCTCCCTCTTCCACTCCTCTCTCTCTCACACACACCTAACCCTGGTTTCTCCACCTGCCTCCACTCTTGCCTCTCCCCCCTCCCCTGCACACTCTCTCTCTCTCCTGCCGTCTGTCTCCCTCCCGCAATTCCGTTTCTACCCCATTTCCCCCTCGTCCCACCTCCCACATCTCTGTATCATCTGGCAACCACCCCTACAACCACATTCAGCCACAGCACCAACCACCCCAAACCACCCCCCAGTCTCTGGATCAGAGAGAGAGGGATGCGTCAGGGAGACAGAGTGTGTCAGAGAGAGAGGGAGGGGCAGGAGGAAGAGATATTTAGTCAGAGAGAAACAGAGGGACGTGGGGAGAAAGAGAGAATGAGGTAGGGGGATCGAGGATGAGATAAGGTGGAGAGAGAGTGAAGGAGCAGGGAGAGAGGGGGGGCAAGGGAGAGATAAGGTGAGAGAGAGAGAGAGAGAAATAGGGGAGGACATAATGACAGTGGGGCGGGGACAGTGGGGGGAGGGGGGGGGAAACAGAGAGGGGGAACAGAGGGGGGGGACAGAGAGAGTGGGACAGAGAGCGCGGGACAGAGGGAGGGGGGCATAGAGAGGGGGAGATAGAGGGGGTCAGAGAGAGGGGGACAGAGAGTGGGGGGTGGAGAGAGGGGAGACAGGGGACAGAGGGGGGACAGAGAGGAGCAGGGGGGCAGAGAGGTAAGGGACAGAGCGGGGGGACAGAGGGGTGGAGGACAGAAGGAGAGGGGGGACAGAGAGAGGGGCGTCAGAGAGAGGAGCGTCAGAGACGGGGACAGAGAGAGGTTGGAGAAAGAAGGGGTCAGAGAGAGGGGGGACATAAATTGGGAGGACAGAGTGGGGGGTACAGAGAGGGTGGACAGAGAGGGAGGGGATGACGGAAAGAGGGGAAGCAGAGAGCGGGGGCAGGGGGGCACAGAATGGTGGCAGAGAGAGAATGGACAGAGAGAGGAGGACAGAGAGAGAGGGGGACAGAGAGAGAGGGGGACAGAGAGAGAGGGGGACAGAGAGAGAGGGGGACAGAGAGAGAGGGGGACAGAGAGAGAGGGGGACAGAGAGAGAGGGGGACAGAGATGAAGGATAGACAGAGAGGGGGCAGACAGAGGGGGTACAGAGGGAGGACAGACAGACGGGAACGAAAGAGGGGGGACAGAGGGTGCGGGACAGAGGGAGGGGGTACAGAGAGATAGGGACAGAGAGGGGGGACAGAAAGCGGGGGACAGAGAGATCGAGGGGGACAGAGGGGGAACAGAGAGACGGGCGAAACAGAGAGGGGGGACAAAGGGTGCGGGACAGAGAGAGGGGGACAAATGGGGGACAGAGAGACGGGGACAGAGAGAGGGGGGACAGAGAGAGTTGGGGGACAGAGGGTGCGGGACAGAGAGGGGGGGACAGAGACAGTGGGGACATAGAGTGTGGGGGGCAGAGAGAGTGGGGGGACAGTGGGTGCGGGACAGAAAGAGGGCGAACAGAGAGGGAGAGATAGATAGAGAGGGGGACAGAGAGAGCGAGGACAGAGAGATAGAGGGTAACAGAGGGTGGAGAGAGAGGGGGGACAGAGAGACGGGGGACAGAGAGATTCAGAGGGGACAGAGAGATAGCGAGGGGACAGAGAGAGAGGGGGCAGAGAGAGGGGGACACAGAGGAGGGGCAGAGAGAGAGAGGGGATAGAGAGAGGTGGGATCGAGAGAGGGGGACAGAGAGAGGGGAAGAGAGGGATAGGGACAGAGAGGGGGTACAGAAATGGGGGACAGAGCGATCGAGTGGGGACAGAGAGGGGGGACAGAGAGGGGGGACAGAGGGATAGAGAGGGGACAGAGATAGAGAGGGGACAGAGAGAGGGGAACAGAGAGGGGGGCAGAGAGAGGGAGGAGAGAGAGAGGGGGGACAGAGAGATGGGGACAAAAAGAGGAGGACAGAGAGGGGGCATAGAGAGAGGGGATAGAAAGAGGGGATAGAGAGGGGATAGAGCGAGGGTGCAGAGAGAGGGAGGACAGACGGAGGGGGCAGAGAAGGAGGGGACAGAGTTAGAGGGGAAAAATGAGGGGGATAGAGAGAGGGATGTACAGAGAGGGGGATAGAGAGAGAGGGTGACAGAGAGGGGGGCGGGAGGGCAGAGAGAGAGGGGACAGAGAGAGCGAGGGGGGACAGAGAGAGGGAGGACAGAGATGGGGAACGGAGAGAGGGGACATAGAGGGGTGACAGAGCGAGTGGGTTGACAGAGAGAGGGGGACAGAGAGAGGGGATAGAGAGAGTGGGACACAGAGAGAGGGGGACAGAGAGAGGGGGACAGAGAGAGGGGGACAGAGAGGGGGACAGAAAGCGGGGACAGAGAGATAGAGGAGGACGGAGAGAGAGCGGGGACAGAGAGAGGGGGACAGAGAGATAGAGAGGGGACAGAGAGATAGCGAGGGGACAGAGAGAGGGGGACAGAGAGAGGGGGCAGGTAGAGGGAGGAGAGAGAGATTGGGACAGAGAGATGTGGACAGAGGGAGGGGGTACAGAGAGGTGATAGAGAGAGGGGGCAGAGAGATGGGGAACAGAGAGATGGGGCAGAGAAGGAGGGGAGACAGAGTGGGAGGGGTATCGAGGGAGGGGGGAGAGAGAGCGGGGTATACAGAGAGGGGGAGACAGAGACAGGGGGGGTGATGGAGAGAGGGGAGGCAGAGAAGGGGGCAGAGAGGGGGTCAGAGAGGGGGTGCAGAGAGAGAAGGGACAGAGAGAGGCTGGACAGAGAGAGGGGTAAAGAGAGAGAGGGTGGAGAGAGAGAGGGTTACAGAGAGAGGGGGGACAGACAGAAGTGGGACAGACAGAGGGGAGACAGAGGGGGCACTGAGAGACTGGGACAGAGGGAGGGGGACAGAGGGAGGGGGAATGAGCGAGGGGAATAGCGGGATATGGACACGGGGGGCACATAGAGAGGGGCGGAGCAGTGTGGGGGACTGAGAGAGGGGGATACAGAGAGATGGGGGACAGAGAGAGGGGGGAACAGAGTGAGAGGGGTAAGGAGAGGGGAGGGAGACAGTTGGGACAGATAAATGGGGCAGAGAGAGCGAGAGAGGAAAGAGAGAGGGGGAAAGAGAGAGGGGGCAGAGAGAGAGAGGGGGCAGAGAGAGAGAGGGGACAGAGAGAGGGGGACAGAGAGAGAGGGAACAGAGAGAGGGGGTAAGAGAGAGGGGTAAGAGGGGGGGACATAGAGAGGGGTATAGAGAGAGGAGGGACAGCGAGAGTGGGACAGAGAGAGGGAGGACAGAGAGACGGGGACAGAGAGACGGGGACAGAGAGAGGGAGGACAGAGAGCGAGGGAAAGAGAGAGGGAGGACAGAGGGGGGGGACAGAGAGAGGGTTGGACAGGGGGCAGAGAGGGGGGAGACAGAGACGGGGGCAGAGAGAGTGGGTGACAGAGAGATTGGTGGAGAGAGGGGTGTACAGAGAGAGGGGGGACAGAGAGAGGGGGGGCAAAGGTAGAGGGGGGACAGAGAGAGAGGGGGACAGAGAGGGGGTAGACGGGGGGGTAGAGGGGGAAACACAGAGTGAGGGGGACAGAGAGAGGGGGGACAGAGATGAGGTACAGAGAGAGTGGGGTACAGAGATTGAGGAGGAGGAGGACAGAGAGTGGGGGACAGAGAGAGGGACAGAGAGAGGGGACAGAGAGAGTGGGGCAGAGAGAGGGGGAACAGAGATAGAGGAGGACAGAGAGATGGGAGCAGAGAGAGGGGTAGACAGAGGGGGGTTGAGAGAGGGGGACAGAGAGAGTAAGGGACAGAGAGAGTGGGACAGATTGAGGGGGAGAGAGAGAGGGAGACAGCGAGAGGGCTACAGAGAGAGGGAGGAGAGAGAGAGATGGGGGTAGAGAGAGGGCGGCAGAGAGAGGGAGGACACAGAGATGGGGACTGAGAGAGCGGGGACAGAGAGAGGGGGACAGAGAGAGGGGGACAGAGTGAGGGGGATAGAGAGAGGGGGATAGAGAGAGGGGGGTCAATGAGAGAGGGGGATGGATAGAGGGGTCAGAGAGAGATGGGGCCGAGAGAGAGGTGGAACAGAGAGAGGGGACGACAGAAAGATGGGGGGGACAGAGAGAGAGGGGGGAACAGAGAGAATGGGTGACAGAGAGATTGGTGGGGAGAGGGATGTATAGAGAGAGGGGGAAAGAGAGAGAGGGTGACACACTGCGAGGTGGACAGAGAAATGGGGACAGAGAGAGGGGGAACAGAAAGAGGGGGGCCAGAGAGTGGGCACAGAAAGAGGGGGACAGAGAGGAGGGACACAGAGAGGGAGACAGAGGGAGAATAGGGGCCGAGAGAGTGGGGACAGAGAGAGGGGACATAGAGGGGTGACAGAGCGAGTGGGTTGACAGAGGGTGCGGGACAGAGAGAGGGGGACAGAGAGAGGGGATAGAGAGAGTGGGACACAGAGAGAGGGGGACAGAGAGAGGGGGACAGAGAGTTAGGGACAGAGAGGGGGCCAGAAAGCGGGGACAGAGAGATAGAGGAGGACGGAGAGAGAGGGGGGACAGAGAGAGGGGGACAGAGAGATAGAGAGGGGACAGAGAGATAGCGAGGGGACAGAGAGAGGGGGACAGAGAGAGGGGGCAGGTAGAGGGAGGAGAGAGAGATTGGGACAGAGAGATGTGGACAGAGGGAGGGGGTACAGAGAGGGGATAGAGAGAGGGGGCAGAGAGATGGGGAACAGAGAGATGGGGCAGAGAAGGAGGGGAGACAGAGTGGGAGGGGTATCGAGGGAGGGGGGAGAGAGAGCGGGGTATACAGAGAGGGGGAGACAGAGACGGGGGGGTGATGGAGAGAGGGGAGGCAGAGAAGGGGAGAGAGAGGGGGTCAGAGAGGGGGTGCAGAGAGAGAAGGGACAGAGAGAGGCTGGACAGAGAGAGGGGTAAAGAGAGAGAGGGTGGAGAGAGAGAGGGTTACAGAGAGAGGGGGGACAGACAGAAGTGGGACAGACAGAGGGGAGACAGAGGGGGCACTGAGAGACTGGGACAGAGGGAGGGGGACAGAGGGAGGGGGAATGAGTGAGGGGAATAGCGGGATATGGACACGGGGGGCACATAGAGAGGGGCGGAGCAGTATGGGGGACTGAGAGAGGGGGATACAGAGAGATGGGGGACAGAGAGAGGGGGGAACAGAGATAGAGGAGGACAGAGAGATGGGGGCAGAGAGAGGGGTAGACAGAGGGGGGTTGAGAGAGGGGGACAGAGAGAGTAAGGGACAGAGAGAGTGGGACAGATTGAGGGGGACAGAGAGAGGGAGACAGCGAGAGGGCTACAGAGAGAGGGAGGACAGAGAGAGATGGGGGTAGAGAGAGGGCGGCAGAGAGAGGGAGGACACAGAGATGGGGACAGAGAGAGCGGGGACAGAGAGAGGGGGACAGAGAGAGGGGGACAGAGAGAGGGGGACAGAGAGAGGGGGACAGAGAGAGGGGGACAGAGAGAGGGGGACAGAGAGAGGGGGACAGAGAGAGGGGGACAGAGAGAGGGGGACAGAGAGAGGGGGACAGAGAGAGGGGGACAGAGTGAGGGGGATAGAGAGAGGGGGGTCAATGAGAGAGGGGGATGGATAGAGGGGTCAGAGAGAGATAGGCCGAGAGAGAGGTGGAACAGAGAGAGGGGACGACAGAAAGATGGGGGGACAGAGAGAGAGGGGGAACAGAGAGAATGGGTGACAGAGAGATTGGTGGGGAGAGGGATGTATAGAGAGAGGGGGAAAGAGAGAGAGGGTGACACACTGAGAGGGGGACAGAAAGAGAGGGGACAGAGAGAGGGGGACAGAGAGAGGGAGGGACAGAGAGAGATGGGGATAGAGAGAGGGCGACAGAGAGAGGGTGGACACAGAGAGGGGGACAGATAGAGCATGGACAGAGAGAGAGGGGGACAGAGAGAGGGGGGACAGAGTGAGGGGGATAGAGAGGGGGGTCAATGAGCGAGGGGGATGGAGAGGGGGAGAGACAGGGGGGACAGAGAAGAGAGAGGGGGATGGAGAGGGGGAGAGAGAGGGGAGAGAGAGGGTGGGGACAGAGATAGAGAGGGGACAGAGAGAGGGGGACAGAGAGAGGAAGGACAGAGAGAGGGCGGACAGAGAGAGGGGGACAGAGAAATGGGGACAGAGAGAGGGGGAATAGAAAGGGGGGGGGGGGCAGAGAGTGGGCACAGAAAGAGGGGGACAGAGAGGAGGGACACAGAGAGGGAGACAGAGGGAGAATAGGGGCCGAGAGAGTGGGGACAGAGAGAGGGGACTGAGAGAGAGAGGTGGTAAAGAGAGGGGGGAACAGAGAGAGGGGGTACAGAGACACATAGGACAGAGAGAGGGGGCGGGGGTGGCAGAGGGGGGGGGAATAGATACGGGGACAGATAGATGGTCGACAGAGGGGGGCAGCGAAGAGGTGGACAGAGAGGAGGGGGACAGAGCGGGCGGTACAGAAAGGGTGGACAGAGAGCGTGGGGGCAGAGAGAGGGGGGATAGAGAGAGAGGGGTGACAGTGAGAAGGGGACAGAGAGGGGGAAAGAGAGAGAGGGAGGACAGACAGAGGAGGGACAGAGAGAGGGGGACAGAGGGGGGACAGAGAGGGGGAGAAAGAGAGGGGGACAGAGAGAGAGGGATAGAGAGAAGGGACAGAGAGAGGGGCAGAGAGAGGGGGCAAACAGAGGGGGCGGGGAGAGGCGGCAGAGAGAGGGTTGGTCAAAGGGGGCAGAGAGGGGGAATAGAGCGTGGGGTGCATAGAGAGGGGGGCAAAGAAGTGGTGGCAGAGATGGGGGACAGAGAGAGTGTAGACACAGAGAGGTGTACAGAGGGAGTGGGTACAGAGAGAGAGTGGGGACAGAGAGAGGGAGACAGAGTGAGAGGGGACAGAGAGAGTGGGACAGAGAGAGGGGTTACAGAGAGATGCGGGAAAGAGAGGGGGGACGGGGGCAGAGAGATGAGGGACAGAGAGACATGGGACAGAGAGATGGGCGACAGAGGGGGTAGCAGAGAGAGGGGGCAGAGAGGGGGTGGACAGAGAGCGGGGTAGAGAGCGAGGATGGTACAGAGAGAGGGGGACAGAGGAAGCAGGGACAGAGAGAGGGGGTACAGAGAGAAGGGGGTAGAGAGAGGGGGGTACAGAGAGAGGGGGTCGGGCGGTGCAGTGAGAGGGGAGAGAGGTGGTGAGAGAGAGGGGGCAGAGAGAGGGGGGACAGAGAGAGGGGGACAAAGAGAGCGGGACAGAGAGGGGGGGGGACAGAGAGACGGGGACAGAGAGACGGGGACAGAGAGACGGGGACAGAGAGACGGGGACAGAGAGACGGGGACAGAGAGACGGGGACAGAGAGACGGGGACAGAGAGACGGGGACAGAGAGACGGGGACAGAGAGACGGGGACAGAGAGACGGGGACAGAGAGAGGGGTGACAGAGAGAGGGGTGACAGAGAGAGGGGGACACAGAGAGGGGGACAGAGAGACAGGGGATAGAGAGAGAGGGGACAGAGAGAGGGGGCCAGATGGGGGGACAGCGAGAGGGGGAAATTGAGAGATGGGTGGAGAGAGTGTGCAGCAGAGAGGGGGTGCTGAGAGAGGGGGACAGAGAGAGGGGACGAAGAGCGGCGTTCAGAGAGAGGGGGGCAGAGTGAGGGCGATACGGCGGGGGAAAAAGAGAGAGGGGGACGGAGAGGGGAGAGAGAGGGGGACAGAGAGAGGGGGACAGAGCGAGAGGGGACACAGAGAGGGGTAAGAGAGAGGGGAGGCAGAGAGAGGGGGAAGAGAGATGGGACAGCGAGAGGAAGGACAGAGAGAGGGGGACAGAGGTAGGGAGGTCAGAGAGAGCGGGGCCAGAGAGAGAGGGACGGAGATAGGGAGGTCAGAGAGAGCGGGGCCAGAGAGAGGGGGGACAGAGAGAGGGGGACAGAGAAATGTGGACAGAGACAGAGGGGGGATAGAGAGAGAGGGGGACAGAGACGGGGGACAGAGACGGGGTCAGAGAGAGGGGGACTGACAGGGGGGACAGCGAGAGGGGGAGATTGAGAGATGGGTGGAGAAAGAGTGCGGCAGAGAGGGGGGTGCTGAGAGAGGGGGACAGAGAGAAGGGGACAAAGAGACAGGTACAGAGAGAGGAGGCAGAGGGAGAGGGGGACAGAGTGGGGGGACATATAGGGGGGACAGAGAGAGGGAGACAGAGAGAGGGGGACAGAGAGTGAGGGGGGACAGAGAGAGAGACAGGTTGACAGAGAGAGGGGGACAGAGAGAGAGGGAGATAGAGAAATGGGTGGAGAGAGAGGGCGGCAGAGAGGCGGTGAAGAGAGAGGGGGACAGAGAGAGAAGGGACAGAGAGAGCGGTACAGAAACAGGGGAAGACAGAGAGGGAGACGTGGGGCAGAGAGAGGGGGACAGACAGGGGGACAGACAGAGGGGGGCAGAGAGAGGGGGAGATAGAGAGATGGGTGGAGAGAGAGGGCAGCAGAGAGCGGGGTGTAGAGAGGGGGACAGCGAGAGGGGGACAGAGAAAGAGGGGACACAGAGAGAGAGTTGGGCAGAGATAGAGGGGTAAAGAGAGAGGGTGCAGAGAGAGGGGACAGAGAGAGGGGACAGAGAGAGGGGGACAGAGAGAGGGGGGACAGAGAGGGGGGACAGAGAGGGGGGACAGAGAGTGGGGACAGAGAGAGGGGGACAGAGAGAGGGGGACAGAGAAATGGGGACAGAGAGAGGGCGACAGAGAGGAGGGACACAGAGAGGGGGACAGAGGAAGAATAGGGGCCGAGAGAGTGGGGACTGAGAGAGGGGACTGTGAGAGGGGGGACAGAGAGCGAGGTGGTAAAGAGAGGGGGGAACAGAGAGAGGGGGTACAGAGAGAGGGGGCGGGGTGGCAGAGAGAGAGGGGAAAAAGAGATACGGGGACAGATAGATGGTCGACAGAGGGGGCCAGCGAGGAGGTGGACAGAGAGGAGGGGGACAGAGATGGTGGTACAGAAAGGGTGGACAGAGAGCGTGGGGGCAGAGAGAGAAGGGATAGAGAGAGGGGGACAGTGAGAAGGGGGCAGAGAGGGGGGACAGAGAGAGGGGGACAGAGGGGGGGACAGAGGGGGGACAGAGAGAGGGGAGAAAGAGAGTGGGACAGAGTGGGGGGACTGTGAGAGGGGGACAGAGAGAGGGGGATAGAGAGAGGGGACAGAAAGAGGGGCAGAGAGAGGGTTGGACAAAGGTGGGCAGAGAGGGGGAATAGAGAGTGGGATGCATAGAGAGAGGGGGCAAAGGAGTGGTGGCACAGAGGGGGGGACAGAGAGAGTGTAGACACAGAGAGGTGTACAGAGGGAGGGGGTACAGAGAGAGACTGGGGACAGAGAGAGGGAGACAGAGTGACAGGGGACAGAGAGAGAGGGTACAGAGAGATGTGGGAAAGAGGGGGGTCGGGCGCAGAGAGATGAGGGACAGAGAGAAGTGGGACAGAGAGATGGGCGACAGAGGGGGAGCAGAGAGAGGGGGCAGAGAGGGGGTGGACAGAGAGCGGGTACAGAGAGAGGAAGGTACAGAGAGAGGAGGGCAGAGAAAGCAGGGACAGAGAGAGGGGGTACAGAGAGAGGGGGGTAGAGAGAGGGGGGATACAGAGAGAGGGGGTCGGGCGGTGCAGTGAGAGGGGAGAGAGGTGGAGAGAGAGGGGGCAGAGAGAGGGGGGACAGAGAGAGGGGGACAAAGAGAGGGGGATAGAGAGAGGGGGCAGAGAGACGGGGACAGAGAGATGGGGACAGAGAGAGGGCTGACAGAGAGAGGGGGACAGAGAGAGGGGGACAGAGAGACAGGGGAATAGAGAGAGGGGACAGAGGGAGGGGGACAGATGGGGGGACAGCGAGAGGGGGGCAGAGAAATGTGGACAGAGAGAGAGGGGGGATAGAGAGAGAGGGGACAGAGACGGGGGACAGAGACGGGGTCAGAGAGAGGGGGACTGACAGGGGGGACAGCGAGAGGGGGAGATTGAGAGATGGGTGGAGAAACAGTGCGGCAGAGAGGGGGGTGCTGAGAGACGGGGACAGAGAGAAGGGGACAAAGAGACGGGTGCAGAGAGAGGAGGCAGAGGGACAGGGGGAACATATAGGGGGGACAGAGAGAGGAAGGATGGGGGGGACAGAGAGAGGGGGACAGAGAAATGGGGACAGAGAGAGAGGGGGAACAGAGAGGGGGGACAGAGAGTGGGGACAGAGAGAGGGGGAACAGAGAGAGGGGGACAGAGAAATGGGGACTGAGAGAGGGCGACAGAGAGGAGGGACACAGAGAGGGGGACAGAGGGAGAATAGGGGCCGAGAGAGTGGGGACAGAGACAGGGGACTGTGTGAGGGGGGACAGAGAGCGAGGTGGTATAGAGAGGGGGGAACAGACGGGGTACAGAGAGAGGGGGTGGCAGAGAGAGAGGGGAAAAAGGGATACGGGGACAGATAGATGGTTGACAGAGGGGGCCAGCGAGGAGGTGGACAGAGAGGAGGGGGACAGAGAGGGTGGTACAGAAAGGGTGGACACAGAGCGTGGGGGCAGAGAGAGAGGGGATAGAGAAAGGGGGGGACAGTGAGAAGGGGGCAGAGAGGGGGGACAGCGAGAGGGGGACAGAGGGGGGGAAAGAGAGAGGGGAGAAAGAGAGTGGGACAGAGTGGGGGGACAGTGAGAGGGGGACAGAGAGAGGGGATAGAGAGGGGGGACAGAAAGAGGGGCAGAGAGAGGGTTGGACAAAGGTGGGCAGAGAGGGGGAATAGAGAGAGGGGTGCATAGAGAGAGGAGGCAAAGGAGTGGTGGCACAGAGGGGGGGACAGAGAGAGTGTAGACACAGAGAGGTGTACAGAGGGAGGGGGTACAGAGAGAGAGTGGGGACAGAGAGAGGGAGACAGAGTGAGAGGGGACAGAGAGAGTGGGACAGAGAGAGAGAGGGTACAGAGAGACGCGGGAAAGAGCGGGGACGGGGGCAGAGAGATGAGGGACAGAGAGACTTGGGACAGAGAGATGGGCGACAGAGGGGGGAGCAGAGAGAGGGGGCAGAGAGGGGGTGGACAGAGAGCGGGTACAGAGAGAGGAAGGTACAGAGAGAGGAGGGCAGAGAGGGGGTGGACAGAGAGCGGGGTAGAGAGAGAGGAAGGTACAGAGAGAGGGGGCAGAGAAAGCAGGGACAGAGACAGAGGGTACAAAGAGTGGGGGTAGAGAGAGGAGGGATACAGAGAGAGGGGGTCGGGCAGTGCAGAGAGAGGGGGAAAGAGAGGGGGAGAGGGGGGGCAGAGAGAGGGGGCACAGAGAGAGGGGACAAAGAGAGGGTGATAGAGAGAGAGGGACAGAGAGAGGGAGGACAGAGAGAGAGGGAGGACAGAGAGAGGGGGCTGAGACAGGTGGGACAGAGAGAGGGGGACAGAGAGAGATGGAGTCAAGAAAGGGTAGGACAGAGGGGGGACAGAGAGAGTGGGGCAAAGATAGAGGGTGAACAGAGAGAGGGGTGACTGAGAGTGGAGTGGACAAAGGGTGGGGCAGAAAGTGGGGGCAGGGAGAGAGGGGACAGAGAGAGAGGGGGTATAGAGAGAAGGGGTGACGGAAAGGTGGGTAGAGATAGGGGGTACAGAGAGATGTGTACAGAGGGAGGGGGGCAGAATGAGCTGGACAGAGAGGGAGGGACAGAGAGAGGGGGACAGATTGAGGGGGAGAGACAGAGGGGGGACAGAGAGAGATGGGGGATAGAGAGAGGGCGACAAAGAGAGGGAGGACACAGAGGGGGGGACAGAGAGAGCGGGAACAGAGCTGGAGGGGGACAGAGAGAGGGGGACACAGTGAGGGGGATAGAGAGAGGGGGGTCAATGAGAGAGGTGGATGGATGGGGGAGAGAGAGGGGGCACAGAGTGAGATAGGGGGATGGAGAGGGGGAGAGAAAGGGGGGTCAGAGAGTGAGAGGGGAACAGAGAGAGAGGGGACAGAGAGAGGGGACAGAGAGAGGAAGGACAGAGAGAGGGGGACAGAGAGAGCTGAACAGAGAAATGTGGACAGAGAGAGGGGTCTGAGAGAGGGGGGACTGAGAAAGAGGTGGTAAAGAGAGGGGGGAACAGAGAGAGGGGGTACAGAGACACGTAGAACAGAGAGAGGGGTGGGGGTGGCAGAGAGAGAGGGGAACAAGAGATACGGGGACAGATAGATGGTCGACGGAGGGGGCCAGCGCGGAGGTGGACAGAGAGGAGGGGGACAGAGAGGGTGGTACAGAATGGGTGGACAGAGAGCGTGGGGGCAGAGAGAGGGGGGATAGAGAGAGAGGGGGGAAAGTGAGAAGGGGACAGAGAGGGGGAAAGAGAGAGAGGGAGGACAGAGAGAGGAGGGACAGAGAGAGGGGGACAGCGAGACGGGGAACACCGAGAAGGGGGCCAGAGAGAGGGGGGACGGAGAGAGGGGGGACAGAGAGAGGGGTGACAGAGGGGGGGCAGAGAGGGGGAGAAATAGAGGGGGACAGAGTGGGAGGACTGAGAGAGGGGGCAGTGAGAGGGGGAATAGAGAGAGGGGACAGAGAGAGGGGCAGAAAGAGGGTTGGACAAAGGTGGGGCAGAGAGGGGGATAGAGAGTGGGGTGCATAGAGAGAGGGGGAAAAGGAGTGGTGGCAGAGAGCGGGGACAGAGAGTGTAGACACAGAGAGGTGTACAGAGGGAGGGGGTACAGAGAGAGAGTGGGAACAGAGAGAGGGAGACAGAGTGAGAGGGGACAGAGAGAGTGGGACGGAGAGAGAGGGTACAGAGAGACGCAGGAAAGAGAGGGGGGACAGGCAGAGAGATGAGGGACAGAGAGACGTGGGACAGAGAGATGGGCGACAGAGGAGGGAACAGAGAGAGGGGGCAGAGAGGGGTTGGACAGAGAGAGGGGTACAGAGAACACAGGAACAGAGAGAGGGGGTACAGAGAGAGAGGGGATAGAGAGAGGGGGGATACAGAGAGAGGGGGTCGGGCGGTGCAGAGAGAGGGGAGAGAGAGGGGGGAAAGAGAGAGGAGGCATAGAGAGGGGGCACAGAGAGAGGGGGACAAAGAGAGGGGGACAGAGAGAGGGGGACAAAGAGAGGGGGACAGAGAGAGGGGGACAGAGAGACGGGGACAGAGAGACGGGGACAGAGAGACGGGGACAGAGAGACGGGGACAGAGAGACGGGGACAGAGAGACGGGGACAGAGAGACGGGGACAGAGAGACGGGGACAGAGAGACGGGGACAGAGAGACGGGGACAGAGAGACGGGGACAGAGAGACGGGGACAGAGGGACGGGGACAGAGAGACGGGGACAGAGAGACGGGGACAGAGAGACGGGGACAGAGAGAAATGGGGTCAAGAAAGGGGAGGACAGAGGGGGGCAGAGAGAGTTTGGGCAAAGACAGAGGGTGAACAGAGAGAGGGGTGACTGAGAGTGGAGTGGACAAAGGGTGGGGCAGAAAGTCGGGGCAGGGAGAGAGGGGACAGGGAGAGAGGGTGTAGAGAGAAAGGGAGTGACAGAAAGATGGGTGTAGATAGGGGGGACAGAGAGAGGGGTACAGAGGGAGGGGCACAGAGTGAGGACGACAGAGAGAGGGGAACAGAGAGAGATGGGACCGAGAGAGGCGCTGAAAGAGAGGGGGCACAGAGACAGTGGGGCAGAGAGAGAGGGGAACACCGAGCGGGGAGGACAGAGAGATGGGGGACAGAGAGAGGAATGGACAGAGGGGGGCAGAGAGCGGGGGCAGAGAGAGAGGGGACAGAGACAGGGGGGATAGAGTGATGGGTGTAGAGAGAGGGCGGCAGAGAAGGGGTTGCAGGGAGGGGGGACAGAGAGAGGGTGGACAGAGAGCGGGGTAGAGAGAGAGGGGGACAGAGAGACGGGGACAGAGAGAGAGGGGACACTGAGAGGGGGAGACAGAGGGGGCGGGACAGAGGGGGTGACAGAAAGAAGTGGGACTGAGGGGGGACAAAGAGAATGGTCAGAGGTGGGGACAGAGAGCGGGGAACAGAGAGAGGGGGACAGAAAGAGGGGGACGGAGAGAGGGGGAAAAAGAGAGGGGGAAAAAGAGAGGGGGAGACAGAATGGGTCAGAGAGTGTGGGGACAGAGAGTGGGGGGACAGAGTGGGGGGACAGAGAGAGAGTGGACGGGGGACAGAGAGAGAGGGGCGGAGCAGTGGGAGGGTCAGAGAGAGGAGGACAGCGAGTGTGAGGCAGAGGGGATGTCAGAGTGGGGGTACAGAGAGAGGGGGGACAGAAGGCGCGACACACAGAGGGGCGGAGCAGATGGGGACACAGAGAGGGGGACAAAGAGAGCGGAGCACACGGGGGGGGTGGGGCAGAGAGAGCCAGAGAGGGGATAGAGAGACGGGGGACACAGAGAGAGAGGAGATAGAGAGAGAGGGGACAAATAGTTGGGGTCGAACGGGAGGGGGCAGTGAGGGAGGGGACTGGGGGGGGGCACAGAGAGAGAGGGGGAACAGAGAGGGTGGGACAGAGGGGTGGGATAGAGGGTTGGGACAGAGAGGGAAGGGAGAGAGAGGGGACAGAGAGGGGCAACAGAGACAGGGGGCAGAGAGTGGGGGACAGAGAAAGGAGGACAGGGAGAGGGGAGACAGAGCGAGTGGGGCAGAGAGAGGGGTGACAGAGAGAGGGGGTGACAGGGAGAGGGGTGACAAAGAGAGGGGGAATAAAGAGAGGGGGACAAAGAGAGGGGGACAAAGAGAGGGGGACAAAGAGAGGGGGACAAAGAGAGGGGGACAGAGGGGGGCAACAGAGAGCAAGGGACAGAGAGAGGGGGCAAACAGAGGGGGCAGAGAGATGGTTGGACAAAGGGGGGCAGAGAGAGGGGGACAGAGAGAGGGGGCAGAGGAGTGGGGGCAGAGAGAGGGGGACAGAGAGAGTGTAGACACAGAGAGGCGTACAGAGAGAGGAGGGGTACAGAGAGAGATTGCGGGACAGAGAGAGAGGGAGACAGAGTGAGAGGGGACAGAGAGAGTGGTACAGAGAGAGGGGGTACGGAGAGACGCAGGAAAGAGAGGGGGGCGGGGGCAGAGAGATGAGGGACAGAGAGACATGGGACAGAGAGATGGGCGACAGAGGGAGGAACAGAGCAAAGCGGGCAGGGAAGGGGTGGATAGAGAGCGGGGTACAGAGAGAGGAAGGTACAGAGAGACAACGGACAGAGAGAGGGGGGCAGAGAGAGAAGGGGACAGAGGGAGGGGGACAGAGAGAAGGGGACAGAGGGAGGGGGACAGAGAGAAGGGGACAGCGAGACAGCGGACAGAGAGAGGGGGACAGAGAGAGAGGGGGACAGAGAGAGAGGGGGACAGAGGGGGGAGAGAGAGGAGGACAGAGGGAGATGAGGTACAGAGACATGAGCGACAGAGGGGGACAGAGAGTAGGGGTCAGAAAGGGGGTTGACAGGGAGGAGGGGTACAGAGAATGTGTACAGAGATGGGGGTCAGAGAGAGCGTTGAGAGAGAGGGGTACACAGAGAGGGGAGGACAGTGAGGGCGGGGGGGGACAGAGAGAGGGGAACAGAGAGAGAGGGGGAAAGAGAAAGGGGCAGAGAGAGATGTGGACAGAGAGAGGTTGACAGAGAGAGGGGGACAGTGAGAGGGGGACAGTGAGAGGGGGACAGAGAGAGGTTTGGACAGCGGGGAGGCACACAGAGAGGGGGACAGAGAGGTAGGGGTTGACAGAGCGATGGGTGGACAGAGGGAGGGGTTGACAGAGAGAGGGGGGATAGAGAGAGAGGGGGGACAGAGAGAGGGGGGACAGAGAAATTGGGGACAGAGAGAGAGAGAGGACAGAGAGAGGGCGTGACAGAGAGATGGAGGTACAGAGAGAGGTGTGGACGGTGAGAGGGGGACAGGGAGAGGGTGGCAGACAGCGAGGGGACAGGGAGGAGGGGACAGAGAGAGGTGGAGATAAGGGGAAAGAGAGGTGGACAGAGAGAGAGGTGGGACAGAGAGCGGGGGGACAGAGAGCGGGGGGACAGAGAGAGGGGGCGACAGAGAGAGGGGGCGACAGAGAGCGGGGGGACAGAGAGAGGGAGCAAAAGAGAGCAGGGGGACAGAGAGAAGGGACGACACAGAGAGGGACAGAGAGAAGGGGACAGAGAGACAGGGAGTACAGAGAGACGCGGGGCAGAGAGAGTGGGACAGATTGATGGGTTAGAGAGAGGGGCGACATAGGGGGGACAAAGGGGGGGCACAGTGATGGGGACAGAGAGAGGGGTGACAGTGCTGGGGATAGAGAGAGGGGGTACAGAGAGAGAGGGGGGGGGGACAGAGAGAGGGGGGACAGAGAGCGGTGGGACAGAGAGATTTGGGACAGAGAGAGAGAGAGGACAGAGAGAGGGGGTGACAGAGAGATGGAGGTACAGAGAGAGGTGTGGACGGTGAGAGGGGAACAGGGAGAGGGGGCAGAAAGTGAGGGGACAGGGAGGGGGAACAGAGAGAGGAGGAGAGAAGGGGAAAGAGGGGGGGGACAGAGAGAGAGGGGGGGCAGAGAGAGGGGGGACACAGAGCGGTGGGACAGAGAGATTGGGGACAGAGAGATTGGGGACAGAGAGAGAGAGAGGACAGAGAGAGGGCGTGACAGAGAGATGGAGGTACAGAGAGAGGTGTGGACGGTGAGAGGGGAACAGGGAGAGGGGGCAGAAAGTGAGGGGACAGGGAGGGGGAACAGAGAGAGGAGGAGAGAAGGGGAAAGAGGGGGGGGACAGAGAGAGAGGGGGGGCAGAGAGAGGGGGGACACAGAGCGGTGGGACAGAGAGATTGGGGACAGAGAGATTGGGGACAGAGAGAGAGAGGACAGAGAGAGGGCGTGACAGAGAGATGGAGGTACAGAGAGATGTGTGGACGGTGAGAGGGGGACAGGGAGAGGGTGGCAGACAGCGAGGGGACAGGGAGGAGGGGACAGAGAGAGGTGGAGAGAAGGGGAAAGAGAGGTGGACAGAGAGAGAGGTGGGACAGAGAGAGGTGGGACAGAGAGCGGGGGGACAGAGAGCGGGGGGACAGAGAGCGGGGGGACAGAGAGAGGGGGGACAGAGAGAGGGGGGACAGAGAGAGGGGGGACAGAGAGAGGGGGGACAGAGAGAGGGGGGACAGAGAGAGGGGGCGACAGAGAGCGGGGGAACAGAGAGAGGGAGCAAAAGAGAGCAGGGGACAGAGAGAAGGGGCGACAGAGAGAGGGGCAGAGAGAGGGGCACCGAGAGATAGGGAGTACAGAGAGACGCGGGGCAGAGAGAGGGGGTCAGAGTGATGGGTCAGAGAGAGGGGTGACATGGGGGGACAGAGGGGGACAGAGTGATGGGGACAGAGAGAGGGGCGACAGTGCTGGCGATAGAGAGAGGGGGGACAGAGAGAGGGGGGACAGAGAGCGGTGGGACAGAGAGATTGGGGACAGAGAGAGAGAGAGGACAGAGAGAGGGGGTGACAGAGAGATGGAGGTACAGAGAGAGGTGTGGACGGTGAGAGGGGAACAGGGAGAAGGGGGCAGTAAGTGAGGGGACAGGGAGGGGGAACAGAGAGAGGAGGAGAGAAGGGGAAAGAGAGGGGGGACAGAGAGAGAGGGGGGGCAGAGAGCGGGGGTACCGAGAGCGGGGAGACAGAGAGAGTGGGCGACACAGAGCGGGAGGACAGAGAGAGGGGGCAACAGAGAGCAGGGGGACAGAAAGAGGGGGACGGAGAGAGGGGGAAAAAGAGAGGGGGAGACAGAATGGGTCAGAGAGTGTGGGGACAGAGAGTGGGGGGACAGAGAGTGGGGGGACAGAGTGGGGGGACAGAGTGGGGGGACAGAGTGGGGGGACAGAGTGGGGGGACAGAGTGGGGGGACAGAGTGGGGGGACAGAGAGAGAGTGGACGGGGGACAGAGAGAGAGGGGCGGAGCAGTGGGAGGGTCAGAGAGAGGAGGACAGCGAGTGTGAGGCAGAGGGGATGTCAGAGTGGGGGTACAGAGAGAGGGGGGACAGAAGGCGCGACACACAGAGGGGCGGAGCAGATGGGGACACAGAGAGGGGGACAGAGAGAGCGGAGCACACGGGGGTGGGGTGGGGCAGAGAGAGCCAGAGAGGGGATAGAGAGACGGGGGACACAGAGAGAGAGGAGATAGAGAGAGAGGGGACAAATAGTTGGGGTCGAACGGGAGAGGGCAGTGAGGGAGGGGACTGGGGGGGGGGGCACAGAGAGAGAGGGGGAACAGAGAGGGTGGGACAGAGGGGTGGGATAGAGGGTTGGGACAGAGAGGGAAGGGAGAGAGAGGGGACAGAGAGGGGCAACAGAGACAGGGGGCAGAGAGAGGGGGACAGAGAAAGGAGGACAGGGAGAGGGGAGACAGAGCGAGTGGGGCAGAGAGAGGGGTGACAGAGAGAGGGGGTGACAGGGAGAGGGGTGACAAAGAGAGGGGGAATAAAGAGAGGGGGACAAAGAGAGGGGGACAAAGAGAGGGGGACAAAGAGAGGGGTACAGAGGGGGCAACAGAGAGCGAGGGACAGAGAGAGGGGGCAAACAGAGGGGGCAGAGAGATGGTTGGACAAAGGGGGCAGAGAGAGGGGGACAGAGAGAGGGGGCAGAGGAGTGGGGGCAGAGAGAGGGGGGACAGAGAGAGTGTAGACACAGAGAGGCGTACAGAGAGAGGAGGGGTACAGAGAGAGATTGCGGGACAGAGAGAGAGGGAGACAGAGTGAGAGGGGACAGAGAGAGTGGTACAGAGAGAGGGGGTACGGAGAGACGCAGGAAAGAGAGGTGGGCGGGGGCAGAGAGATGAGGGACAGAGAGACATGGGACAGAGAGATGGGCGACAGAGGGGGGAACAGAGCAAAGCGGGCAGGGAGGGGGTGGACAGAGAGCGGGGTACACAGAGAGGAATGTACAGAGAGACAACGGACAGGGTGGCAGACAGCGAGGGGACAGGGAGGAGGGGACAGAGAGAGGTGGAGAGAAGGGGAAAGAGAGGTGGACAGAGAGAGAGGTGGGACAGAGAGCGGGGGGACAGAGAGCGGGGGGACAGAGAGAGGGGGCGACAGAGAGCGGGGGAACAGAGAGAGGGAGCAAAAGAGAGCAGGGGGACAGAGAGAAGGGGCGACAGAGAGAGGGGCAAAGAGAGGGGCACCGAGAGATAGGGAGTACAGAGAGACGCGGGGCAGAGAGAGGGGGTCAGAGTGATGGGTCAGAGAGAGGGGTGACATGGGGGGACAGAGGGGGACAGAGTGATGGGGACAGAGAGAGGGGCGACAGTGCTGGCGATAGAGAGAGGGGGGACAGAGAGAGGGGGGACAGAGAGAGGGGGGACAGAGAGCGGTGGGACAGAGAGCGGTGGGACAGAGAGATTGGGGACAGAGAGAGAGAGAGGACAGAGAGAGGGGGTGACAGAGAGATGGAGGTACAGAGAGAGGTGTGGACGGTGAGAGGGGAACAGGGAGAGGGGAGCAGAAAGTGAGGGGACAGGGAGGGGGAACAGAGAGAGGAGGAGAGAAGGGGAAAGAGAGGGGGGACAGAGAGAGAAGGGGGGCAGAGAGCGGGGGTACCGAGAGCGGGGAGACAGAGAGAGTGGGCGACACAGAGCGGGAGGACAGAGAGAGGGGGCAGAGAGAGCAGGGGGACAGAGAGAAGGGACGACAGAGAGAGGGACAGAGAGAGGGGGACAGAGAGATAGGGAGTACAGAGAGACGCGGGGCAGAGAGAGTGGGACAGATTGATGGGTTAGAGAGAGGGGCGACATAGGGGGGACAAAGGGGGGACAGAGTGATGGGGACAGAGAGAGGGGCGACAGTGCTGGGGACAGAGTGAGGGGTCAGAGAGGGGGTGGACAGAGAAGGGGACTGAGAGAGTGGGACAGAGACAGAGGGGGTAGAGGGGGAGACAGAGAGAGGGGGACAGAGAGAGTGGAGACAGAGAGAGCGCGGACAGAGGGGGGGCAGAGATAGAGGGGAATAGAGAGAAGGGGACAGAGAGAGGGGTGTCAGAGAGGGACAGAGAGGGGGGTCGGGGGAACAGAGAGAGGGGCGACAGAGGGAGGGGGACCGAGTGAGGGGGACAGAGAAAGGGGAACAGAGAGACGGGGACAGAGAGGGGGGACAGAGAGAGAGAGGGCACAGAGAGGGGGAGATAGAGAGGGGGGCACAGAGAGAGGGGGACAGAGAGAGGGACGACAGAGGGAGGGGGATAGAGAGAGGGGGACAGAGAGAGGGGGGTCAGATAGAGAGGGGTACAGAGAGGGGGAACAGAGAGCGGGAGGACAGAGAGAGGTGGGACAGAGAGAGAGGGGTGACGGAGGGGGGACAGAGAGAGGGGGGACAGAGAGAGGTGGGACAGAGAGAGAGGGGTGACGGAGGGGGGACAGAGAGAGGGGGGACAGACAGAGAGGGGTACAGAGAATGGGTGACAGAGAGAGGGGGTGACAGAGCGATGGGTGGTAAAAGGGAGGGGGACAGAGAGAGGCGGGACAGAGTGAGGGGGACAGAGAGAGTTGGTCGGGGGGACAGAGTGATGGGGACAGAGAGAGGGGCGACAGAGGGTGGGGGGTAGAGAAAGGTGGACAGAGAGAGGGGGTCAGAGAGAGGGGGGACAGATAGAGGCGGAACAGAGAGGGGGGAACAGAGAGGGAGGACAGAGACAGGTGGGACAGAGAGAGGGCGTACAGACAGAGTGGGGGACATAGAGGGGAGGGGACAGAGAGAGGGGGACAGAGAGAGAGGGAGCCGAGACGGGGGGACAGAGAGAGACGGGGACAGAAAGAGGAGGCAGAGAGAGATGGGGACAGAGAGTGGGTGACAGAGAGAGTGGGTGTGACAGAGCGATGGGTGGACAAAGGGAGAGGGACAGAGAGAGGGGAGACAGAGACAGAGAGGGACAGAGAGAGGGGAGACAGAGAGAGGGGGACAGAGAGAGGGGAACAGAGAGCGCGGGAAGCTAGAAGGGGTCAGAGAGTGGGGGGGACACACAGAGGGGGTCAGAGAGAGGGGAAAGGGGGAACAGAGGGAGGGGCAGTGCAGAGGGAGGGGCAGAGAGAGGGGGACGGAAAGTTGTGGACAGGGAGAGTGTGGACAGAGAGATTGGGGACAGAGAGAGAACAGAGATGGGGTGCCAAAGAGAGGGGGTGCCAAAAAGAGGGGGTGACAAAGCGAGGGGGACAGAGAGAGGGTGGAGATAGAAGGGAACAGAAAGTGGGGGGATAGAGAGTGGGGGGACAGAGAGTAGGGGGATATAGTGGGGGGACAGACAGAGGCGGTCAGAGAGAGGGGGTCAGAGAGGGGGGGCAGGGGGAACAGAGGGAGGGGCGGAGCAAAGGGAGGGACAGAGAGAGGGGGACAGAGAGATTGGTGACAGAGACAGAGAGGACAGAGAGAGGACAGAGAAGGGGGTGACAAAGAGAGGAGGTGACAAAGAGGGGGACAGAGAGAGGGGGAGATGTAAGGGGACAGACAGTGGGGGTACAGAATGTGGGGACAGAGTGTGGGACAGAGAATGGTGGGACAGAGAAAGGGGGGACAGAGAAAGGAACCAAGCAGAGGGGGGTCAGAGAGGGAGGTTTCAGAGAGGGAGGACAGAGCGAGGGGAGTCGGGGGCAGAGAGTGCGAGAGAGAGGATAGAGAGAGGGGGGACAGAGAGAGAGGGGACAGAGAGAGAGTGGACAGAGAGCGGGGAGTCGGAGAGAGTGGGACACAGAGAGAGAGCCGTACAGAGAGAGGGGGACAGGGAGAGAGGGGGCAAAGAGGGGGGGACAGAGAGGGCGGGACAGAGAGAGAAGGGCGACAGAGAGAGACAGGGGACAGAGAGACGGGGGACAGAGAAACAGGAGGACAGAGAAATGGGGCACGGAGAGGGTGGGACAGAGAGGGGGGACAGAGAGAGACTGGGGACAGGGAGAGGGGTACATAGTGAGGAGGAAAGAGAGATGGGGACAGACTGCGAGGGGACAGGGAGGGGGGCAGAGAGAGGGGGCGACAGAGAGAGGGACAGAGAGAGGGTAACAGAGAGAAGGGAGTACATAGAGACGCGGGTCAGAGAGAGGGGTAACAGAGGGGGCACAGAGAGATGGGGACAGAGAGAAGGGTGAAAGAGCTGGGGACAGAGAGAGGCGGGCAGTGTGGGGTGGACAGAGAGGGGTACTGAGAGAGGGGACAGAAAGAAAGGGGGTAGAGGGGGAGACAGAGAGAGGGGGACAGAGAGAATGGAGACAGAGAGAGCGCGGACAGGGGGGAATAGAGAGAAGGGGACAGAGAGAGGGGTGTCAGATGGGGACAGAGAGAGGGGTCGGGGGACAGAGAGATGGGGACAGAGATAGATGGGGGACAGAGATAGAGGGGAATAGAGAGAAGGAGACAGAGAGAGGGGTGTCAGAGGTGGACAGAGATAGGGGTCAGGGGACAGAGCGAGGGGGGACAAAGTGATGGGGGAACAGAGAGAGGGGCGACAGAGGGAGGGCGACAGAGTGAGGGGGACAGAGAAAGGGGAACAGAGAGGGGGGACAGAGAGAGAGGGGCAGAGAGGGGGGTCGTGGAGAGGGGGGACAGAGAGAGGTGGACAGAGAGAGAGTGTCGGAGGGACAGAGCGATGGGAACAGAGAGAGGGACGACAGAGGGAGGGGGACAGAGAGAGGGGGGACAGATATAGAGGGGACAGAGAGGGGACAGAGAGAGGGGGGACAAAGAGAGAGGGGACAGAGATAGAGAGGGTGACAGAGCGATGGGTGGTAAAAGGGAGGGGGATAGAGAGAGGGGGTCGGGGGGACAGATTGATGGGGACAGAGAGAGGGGCGACAGCGGGAGGGGGACAGAGAGAGGGGGACAGAGAGAAGGGGACAGATAGAGGTGGAACAGAGAGAGGGTGCGATAGAGAGGGGTTCAGAGAGAGTGGGGGACAGAGAGGGGAGGGAACAAGAGAGGGGGACAGAGAGAGGGGAGACAGAGAGAGGGAGGACAACGACAGTGGGACAAAGAGAGGGGACAGAGAGAGGGGGACAGAGAGCACGAGGAGAGAGAATAGGTCAGAGAGTGGGGCTACAGAGAGAGAGGGAGGACAGATATAGAGGGGACAGAGAGGGGACAGAGAGAGGGGGGACAAAGAGAGAGGGGGACAGAGATAGAGAGGGTGACAGAGCGATGGGTGGTAAAAGGGAGGAGGACAGAGAGAGGGGGTCGGGGGAACAGAGTGATGGGAACAGAGAGAGGGGCGACAGAGGGAGGGGGACAGAGAGAGGGGGACAGAGAGAGGGGGACAGAGAGAGGGGGACAGAGAGAGGGGGACAGAGAGAGGGGGACAGAGAGAGGGGGACAGAGAGAGGGGGACAGAGAGAGGGGGACAGAGAGAGGGGGACAGAGAGAGGGGGACAGAGAGAGGGGGACAGATAAAGCTGGAACAGAGAGAGGGGGCGACAGAGAGGGGTTCAGAGAGAGTGGGGGTCAGAGAGGGGAGGGAACAAGAGAGGGGGACAGAGAGAGAGGGGGCAGAGATGGGGTGACAGAGAGAGAGAGAGAGGGACAGAGAGAGGTTGCAGAGAGAGATGGGGGCAGAGAGGGGGGACAGAGAGAGGGGGGACAGAGAGAGAGGGGAGACAGAGAGAGGGAGGACAACGACAGTGGGACAAAGAGAGGGGACAGAGAGAGGGGGACAGAGAGGACGGGGAGAGGGAATGGGTCAGAGGGTGGGGGTACAGTGAGAGGGGGGACAGATATAGAGGGGACAGAAGGGGGACAGAGAGAGGGGGGACAAAGAGAGAGGGGGACAGAGATAGAGAGGTTGACAGAGCGATGGGTGGTAAAAGGGAGGGGGACAGAGAGAGGGGGTCGGGGGGACAGAGTGATGGGAACAGAGAGAGGGGCGACAGAGGGAGGGGGACAGAGAGAGGGGGCAGAGAGAGGGGGACAGAGAGAAGGGGACAGATAGAGGTGGAACAGAGAGAGGGGGCGACAGAGAGGGGTTCAGAGAGAGTGGGGGACAGAGAGGGGAGGGAACAAGAGAGGGGGACAGAGAGAGAGGGGGCAGAGATGGGGTGACAGAGAGAGAGAGAGGGACAGAGAGAGGATGCAGAGAGAGATGGGGGCAGAGAGAGAGGGGAGACAGAGAGAGGGAGGACAACGACAGTGGGACAGAGAGAGGGGACAGAGAGAGGGGGACAGAGAGCACGGGGAGAGAGAATGGGTCAGAGAGTGGGGGTACAGAGAGAGGGGGGACAGATATAGAGGGGACAGAGGGGGGACAGAGAGGGGGGGACAAAGAGAGAGGGGGACAGAGATAGAGAGGGTGACAGAGCGATGGGTGGTAAAAGGGAGGGGGACATAGAGAGGGGGACGGGGCGACAGAGTGATGGGGACAGAGAGAGGGGCGGCAGAGGGAGGGGGACAGAGAGAGGGGGCCAGAGAGAGGGGGACAGAGAGAAGGGGACAGATAGAGGTGGAACAGAGAGAGGGGGCGACAGAGAGGGGTTCAGAGAGAGTGGGGGACAGAGAGGGGAGGGAACAAGAGAGGGGACAGAGAGAGGGGGGCAGAGATGGGGTGACAGAGAGAGAGAGAGAGGGACAGAGAGAGGATGCAGAGAGAGATGGGGACAGAGAGAGAGGGGAGACAGAGAGAGGGAGGAGAACGACAGTGGGACAAAGAGAGGAGACAGAGAGAGGGGGACAGAGAGCACGGGGTGAGAGAATGGGTCAGAGAGTGCGGGTACAGAGAGAGGGGGTCAGAAAGAGGGGGTCGGGGGAACAGACGGAGGTGTGGTGCAGAGGGAGGGGCAGAGAGAGGGGGACGAAGAGATGGGGTCAGGGAGAGGGGAGACAGAGAGGGGGTACAGGGCGAGCGAAGACAGAGAGGGAGCAGAAAGTGGGGGGACAGAGAGATTGGGGACAGAGACAAAACAGAGAGAGGGGTGACAAAGAGAGGGGGTGACAAAGAGACGGGGACAGAGAGAGGGGGCAGATAGAAGGGGACAGAGAGTGGGGTGACAGAGATTTGGGGGACAGAGAGTGGTGGGATATAGTGGGGGGACAGAGAGAGGCAGTCAGAGAGAGGTGGTCAGAGAGGGGGGACAGGGGGAACAGAGGGAGGTGCGGTGCAGATGGTGGGACAGAGAGAGGGGGACAGAGAGATGGCGACAGGGAGATTGGGGACAGAGAGATTGGTGACAGAGACAGAGAGGACAGAGAGAGGTGGTGACAAAGAGAGGATGTGACAAAAAGAGGGGGACAGAGAGAGGGGGAGATAGAAGGGGACAGACAGTGGGGGTACAGAGTGTGGGGACAGAGTGGGGGACAGAGAATGGGGGGACAGAGAAAGGGGGGACAGAGAAAGGGGGGACAGAGAAAGGGGGGACAGAGAAAGGGGGGACAGAGACAGAGAGGACAGAGAGAGAGGACAGAGAGAGGGGGTGACAAAGAGAGGATGTGACAAAGAAAAGGGGACAGAGAGAAGCGGTACAGAGTGTGGGGACAGAGAATGGGGGGACAGAGAAAGGGGGGACAGAGAAAGGGGCCGAGCATAGGGGTAACAGAGAGTGGGAGACAGAGAGAGGGGGTTCAGAGAGGGAGGACAGAGAGAGGGGGGACGGGGGCAGAGAGAGCGAGAGAGGGGATAGAGAGCGGGGGACAGAGAGAGAGGGGACAGAGAGAGAGTGGACAGAGAGCGGGGAGGCAGAGAGAGTGGGACAGAGAGAGAGGAGTACAGAAAGTGGGCAACAGGGAGAGTGGGGGAGAAGGAGAGGGGGTACAGAGATGGGGGGACAGAGAGAGAAGGGCGACAGAGAGACAGGGGACAGAGAGACTGGGGGACAGAGAGACGGGACAGAGAGATGGGGCACGGAGAGGGTGGGACAGAGAGGGGGACAGAGAGAGACTGTGGAAAGATGAGAGGGGTACATAGTGAGGAGGAAAGAGAGATGGGGACAGACAGCGAGGGGACAGGGAGAGGGAGGCCAGAGAGAGGTGGAGAGAGAGAGGGGATAGAGAGGGGCAGGGAAGGGGACAGAGAGGGGGGATAGAGAGAGGGGGACAGAGAGCGGGGGGACAGAGAGAGGAGGACGGAGAGCTGAGGATAGAAGAGGTAGTACAGAGATACGTGGGACAGAGAGAGGGTGTCGGGGTCCGAGACAGGGGGGACATAGAGAGGAGGACTGAGAAATGAGGATAGAGAGAGGGAGTACAGAGAGACGTGGGACGAAGACAGGGGGTCGGGGAGGCTGACAGAAGGGGGATAGAGTGATGGGGACAGAGAGAGGGGCGACGTGGGGGGCGGGAAACAGAGAGAAGGGGGCAAGGAGGGTTGAACAGAGAGGTAGGGGAGAGAGGGGGGACAGAGAGAGGGGGTGTAGGGGGGAGACAGAGATGGGGGACAGAGAGAGGGGGGAACAGAGATAGAGGGGAAGAGAGAGGGGGGACAGAGTGAGGGGTGTCAGAGGGGGGACAGAGAGGGCGACAGATAGGGGGCGAGTGGGGGAAAAGAGAGAGGGGAGACAGAGAGAAGGGGGGACAGAGAGAGAGAGAGCGGGGACAGAGAGTGAGGGGGACAAGAGTGTGGTGTGAGAGAGAGAGGGAGAGAGGTGGGGAGAGAGATCCGGGATGGAGAGAGGAGGAAGAGAGCGAAGGGGACAGAGTGGCGACACACAGAGAGGGGGCAGAGAGGGGGATGAGAGAGGGGGAAAGAGAGGTGGAGAGAGAGGGTGGGGCAGAGAGGGGGCAGAGAGTGGGGGAACAGAGAGAGTGGGACAGAGAGGGGGGAGAGAGAGGGGGGACTGAGAGAGCAGGACAGAGGGGGGAACAGAGAGCGAGGGGGGGACAGAGAGGGGGACAGAGCGAAGGGGACAGCGGGGGGAGGCAGAGAGAGGGGTCAGAGAGAGGGGGTGCCGAGAGAGGGGAGCAGAGAGGGAGGGGGGACAGAGAGGGGGGACTTAGAAACGGGGACAGAGAGACGGGGGCAGAGAAAGGGAGACAGAGAGAGGAGGACAGTGAGAGGGGGGCAGAGAGAGGGGGGCAGAGAGAGGGGGGCAGAGAGAGGGGGGCAGAGAGCGCAGGGAGATAGAAGGGTCAGAGAGTGGGGGGACAGAGTTTGGGGGACATAGTGGGTTTACAGAGAGGGGGGGTCCGAGAAAGGGGTTACGGGGGAACAGAAGGAGGGGCGGTGCAGAGGGAGGGACAGAGAGAGGGGGACAGAGAGAGAGGTGACAGAGAGTGGGGGGACAGAGAGATTGGGAACAGAGAGATTAGGGAGAGAGAGGACAGAGAGAGGGGAAGGCAAAGAGAGGGGCTGACAAAGAGAGGGGGACAGAGAGAGGGGAAGATAGAAGGGGACAGAGAGTTGGGGGACAGAGAGTGGGGGGACAAAGCGAGGGGGTCAGAGAGAGGGGGGGAATCGGGAAACAGAGGGAGGGGCGGTGCAGAGGGAGAGATAGAGAGAGGGGGACCGAGAGAGGGGGGACAGAGGGGGGGGGGGGGCAGAGAGAGAGTGGGGACAGTGAGAGAGAGGGGGACAGAGAGAGTGGGACAAAGAGAGATGGGTACAGAGAGAGGGGGGAAGAGAGAGGGGGTACAGAGATAGAGGGGGATAGAGAGAGTGGGACAGAGAGAGGGGTGTCAGAGGGGAACAGAAAGGGTGACAGAGAGGGGGAGAGAGAATGGGGAAAAGAGAGAGGGGAGACAGAGAGAAGGTGGGACAGAGGGCACGGACAGAGAGGGGGGAACAGAGAGAGGGAGGGACACACAGAGAGGTTGACAGGCAGAGGGGGAGAGAGAGAGGGTGGGACAGAGAGAGAGGGGTACAGAGAGAGGGGTGACACAGAGAGAGGGGCAGAGAGTGAGGGGGACAAGAGAGTGGTGTGAGAGAGAAAGGGAGAGAGAGAGGTAGATAGACAGGGGGTAGTAGAGAAGGGGTAGAGAGAGGGGGGACAGAGAGGGGGAGAGGGGGGACAGAGAGGGGGAGAGGGGGGCAAAGAGAGGGGCAGAGAGTGTGGGAAAGAGAGAGGGAGACAGAGAGAGGTGGAGAGAGAGGGGGTACAGAGAGAGGGGGACAGAGAGAAGGGGTTCAGAGAGGTGGATAGAGAGAGTGGGGGACAGAGAGAGAGCGGGGACAGAGAGAGGGGGGATAGAGAGTGGGGGACAGAGAGTGGGGGACAGAGAGAGAGGGGGTCAGAGAGAGTGGAGGACAGGGGGGGCAGAGAGAGAGCGGTTGCAGAGAGAGGGAGCAGAGAGAGGGGTGGACAGAGAGAGAGAGGGGGGACAGAGAGAGAGGGCGGGCAAAGAGGAGGGACGGGGGACAGAGAGACGGGGACGGATAGAGGGGAGGCAGAGAGAAGGGGACAGAGAGGGGGCAGAGAGGGGGGCAGAGAGAGGGGTGACAAAGAGAGGGGGCAGAGAGGGGGTGGACAGAGAGGTGGGGGAGAGAGAGGGGGACAGAGAGAGACGGGAACAGAGAGACGGGAACAGAGAGACGGGGCAGATAGAGGGGAGACAGAGAGAAGGGGACAGAGAGAGTGGGACAGAGAGTGGGGGCAGAGAGAGGGGGCAGAGAGAAGGTGCAGAGAGAGAGGGAACAAAGAGAGGGTTTACAAAGAGAGGGGGCAGAGAGTGGGGGGACAGAGAGTGGGTGGACAGAGAGAGGGCATGTAGAGGGGGAGACAAAGAGATGGGGACAGTGAGAGGCGAGACAGAGAGAGGGGGGACAGAGATAGAGGGGAATAGAGATAGGGGGACAGAGAGAGGGGATGTTGAGGGGGAAACAAAGAGATGGGGACAGTGAGAGGGGAGACAGAGAGAGGGGGACAGTGAGAGGGGAGACTGAGAGAGGGCGGACAGAGAGAGGGGTGTCAGAGGAGGAACAGAAAGGGCGACAGAGACGGGGAGAGAGGGGGGAAAAGAGAGAGGGGAGAAAGAGAGAAGGGGGACAGAGGCCGCGGACAGAGAGAAGTGGATCAGAGAGAGGAAGGGACAGAGAGAGAGGTTGACGGAGAGAGGGGGGAGAGAGAGAGAGGGTGAGACAGAGAGAGACGAGGGACAGAGAGAGGGGTGACAGAGAGAGAGGGGGCAGTGTGTGAGGGGGACAAGAGAGTGGAGTGAGAGAGAGGGAGAGAGAGAGGTTGAGAGACGGGGGTAGAGAGGTGGGGAAGAGAGAGGGCGCAAGAGAGAGGCGACACAGAGAGGGGGCAGAGACGGGGGAGAGAGAGGGGTGCACAGAGGGGGCAGAGAGTCTGGGAAAGAGAGAGGGGAACAGAGAGAGTGGGAGAGAGAGGAGGACAGAGAGAAGGGGTCAGAGAGAGGGGGACAGAGAGTGGGGGGCAGAGAGAGGGAGGCAGAGAGAGGGGGTAAAAAGAGAGGGGTACCAAGAGCGGGGACAGAGTGCGGGGGACAGAGAGGGGGGGGGGGGGGGGGCAGAGAGCGTGGGGAGATAGCAGTGGTCAGAGAATCGGGGACAGAGAGACGGGGACAGATAGAGTGGAGACAGAGAGAGGTGGGTCAGAGAGGAGGGAGAGAGAGATGGGTGCGAGAGAGATTGGGGACAGAGAGATTGGGGACAGAGAGAGAGGACAGAGAGAGGGGTGATAAAGAGAGGAGGTGACAAAGAGATGGGGACAGAGAGAGTGGGGAGATAGAAGGGGACAGAGAGTGGAGGAACAGAGAGTGGGGGACATAGTGGGGGAACAGAGAGAGGGGGTCAGAGAGAGGGCTGACCGGGGGGAACAGAGGGAGGGGCGGTGCAGAGGGTGGGACCGAGAGAGGGGGGACAGAGTGGGCGGGCAGAGAGAGGGGGACAGGGATAGGGGAGACAGAGAGACGGGGACAGAGAGGGCGGAGAGAGAGATTGGGGACAGAGATAGAGGACAGAGAGAGGGGGTGATAAAGAGAGGGGGTGACAAAGAGATGGGGACAGAGAGAGGGGGACAGAGAGAGGGGGGACAGAGAGAGAAGGGCGACAGAGAGAGACAGGGGACAGAGAGACGGGGGACAGAGAGACGGGGACGAAAAGGGTGGGACGGAGAGGTTGGGATAGAGGAGGGGAACAGAGAGAGGGGGCAGAGGGGGGCAGAGAGTGGTAACAGAGAGAGACTGGGGACAGAGAGAGAGGGGGGAACAAAGATAGGGGGACGGAGAGAGGGGGCAGAGAGGGGGGGCGGAGAAAGGGACAGAGAGGGAGGACAGAGAGAGGGGGGACAAAGGGGGAGACAGAGAGAGGAGGGCAGACAGGGGGTGAACAGAGAGGTGGGGGAGAGAGAGGGGGTCAAAGAGGGTGTATAGAGAGAGGGTGTGTAAAGGGGGAGACAGAGAGAGGGGGTCGTGGGGAGGCAGAGAGAGGGGGATAGAGTGATGGGGACAGAGAGAGGGGCGACAGAGGGGGAGACAGAGCGAGGAGGGCAGAGAGGGTGTGGACAGAGAGTTGGGGGCGAGAGAGGGGGACAGAGAGGGGGAAACAGAGAGAGGGTGTGTAGAGGGGTAGACAGAGAGAAGGGAGACAGAGGGAGGGGAGACAGAGAGAGGGCGGACAGAGAGAGGGGGACAGTGAGAGAGGTTGACAGAGAGAGAGGGACAGAGTGAGGGGTGTCAGAGGGGGACAGAGAGGGCGACAGAAAGGGGGAGAGAGAGGGGGTAAAGAGAGAGGGGAAACAGAGAGAAGGGGGAGAGAGGGCGTGGACAGAGAGAAGGGGACAGAGAGAGGGTGGGACAGAGAGAGGGTGGGACAGAGAGAGAGGAGGGACAAAGAAAAGGGGAACAGAGGGGGGGCAGAGAGAGAGGGGGACAGAGAGTGAGGGGGACAAGAGTGTGGTGTGAGAGAGAGGGAGAGAGAGAGTGGGAGAGAGAGGGTGAGAGAGATAGGGGGTAGGGAGAGGGGGAAGAAAGAGAAGGGTCAGAGAGTGGCGACACAGAGAGAGGGGACAGAGAGGGGGGAGAGAGAGTGGGGGACAGATAGAGGGAGAGAGAGGGGAGCACAGAGGGGCCAGTGAGTGGGGGGACAGAGAGAGGGGGACAGAGAGGAGGGGAGAGGGGGGGGGAACAGATGGGGGAGAGAGGGGGACAGAGAGAGGGGGCTACAGAGATTGGGGGGACAGAGAGGGGGGACAGAGAGAGGGGGGACAGAGAGTGGGGACAGAGAGAGGGGGACAGAGAGGGGGACAGAGAGTGGGGGACAGAGAGTGGGGACTGAGAGAGGGTGTGACAGAGAGAGAGGGGGACAGAGAGTGGGGGACAGAGAATGGGTGGTCAGAGAGGGTGGACAGAGAGGGGGACAGAGAGGGGGACAAAGAGGGGGCAAAGAGGGAGTACAGAGATTGGGTGGACAGAGAGAAGGGGACAGAGAGAAGGGCACAGAGAAAGGGACAGAGAGAGGGAGAAGAAGAGGGCATGTGAGAGGGGAGTAAAGAGAGGGGGACAGAGAAGGGTAGGGAGATGTGGAGATAAGGGAGGCAGAGAGAGTGGGGCGGGGGTGGGCGCAGAGAGTAGGGGTACAGAGATGGGGTACAGAGATAGGGGGAAAAAGAGAGGGGGACAGGGAGAAGGGGACAGAGAGAGTGGGATAGAGAGAGGGGTGGGAGAGGGGTGAGAGAGAGAGATGGGAAGAGAGAGAAGGAGGTATTGGGGCAGAGTGGGGGGGAGAGTGGGGGAGATTGATGGGGAGAGTGAGTGGGGAGAGTGGGTGGGGAAAGTGGGGAGAGAGTGGGGGAGAATGTGGGGAGAGAGGAGGAGAGAGACAGTGGTAAGAGCGGGGTAAGAGAGCAGAGTAAGAGAGCGTGGAGAGAGAGGGGATGGAGTGAGGGGAGGGAGAGAGAGGGGAGGGAGAGAGAGGCAATAGAGAGGGGGTGAGAGAGCGAGTGGAAAGAGATAGAGGAGAGAGAGGTGAGATGGAGGGAGGAGAGATGGAGAGATGGGAGATGAAGAGAGGGGAGTTTGGGAGTGGAGAGAGAGGTGGGAAGAGAGGGGAGAGAGAGGGTAGAGAAACGGGGTTAGAGTGAGGGGGAGACAGACAGTGCGAGGTAGAGAGAGGGGGGACAGAGAGAGGGGGGACAGAGAGAGGGGGGGACAGAGAGAGTGGGGACAGAGAGTGGAGGGACAGAGAGAGGGGGACAGAGAGAGGGGGACAGAGAGAGGGGGGACAGAGAGAGAAGGGCGACAGAGAGAGACAGGGGACAGAGAGACGGGGACGGAGAGACGGGGACGAAGAGGGTGGGACGGAGAGGTTGGGATAGAGTGAGGGGGCAGAGGGGGGCAGAGAGTCGTAACAGAGAGAGAGTGGGGACAGAGAGAGAGAGGGGGACAAAGATAGGGGTGGACGGAGAGAGGGGGCAGAGAGGGGGGCGGAGAAAGGGACAGAGAGGGAGGACAGAGAGGGGTGGACAAAGGGGGAGACAGAGAGAGGAGGGCAGAGAGGGGGTGAACAGAGAGGTGGGGGAGAGAGAGGGGGTCAAAGGGGGGACAGAGAGAGGGTGTGTAAAGGGGGAGACGGAAAGAGGGGGTCGTGGGGAGGCAGAGAGAGGGGGACAGAGTGATGGGGACAGAGAGAGGGGCGACAGAGGGGGATACAGAGAGAGGTGGGCAGAGAGGGTGTGGACAGAGAGTTGGGGGCGAGAGAGGGGGACAGAGAGGGGGAAACAGAGAGAGAGGGTGTGTAGAGGGGTAGACAGAGAGAAGGGAGACAGAGGGGGGGGAGACAGAGAGAGGGCGGACAGAGAGAGGGGGACAGTGAGAGAGGTTGACAGAGAGAGGGGGACAGAGTGAGGGGTGTCAGAGGGGGACAGAGAGGGCGACAGAAAGGGGGAGAGAGAGGGGGAAAAGAGAGAGGGGAAACACAGAGAAGGGGGAGAGAGGGCGTGGACAGAGAGAAGGGGGACAGAGAGAGGGTGGGACAGAGAGAGGGTGGGACAGAGAGAGAGGGGGGACCAAGTGAGGGTGGGACAGAGAGGGGGGCAGAGAGAGAGGGGGACAGAGAGTGAGGGGGACAAGAGTGTGGTGTGAGAGAGAGGGAGAGAGAGAGTGGGAGAGAGAGGGTGAGAGAGATAGGGGGTAGGGAGAGGGGGAAGAAAGAGAAGGGTCAGAGAGTGGCGACACAGAGAGAGGGGACAGAGAGGGGGGAGAGAGAGTGGGGGACAGATAGAGGGAGAGAGAGGGGAGCACAGAGGGGCCAGTGAGTGCGGGGACAGAGAGAGGGGGACAGAGAGGAGGGGAGAGAGAGGGGGGAACAGAGGGGGGAGAGAGGGGGACAGAGAGAGGGGGCTACAGAGATTGGGGGGACAGAGAGGGGGGACAGAGAGAGAGGGGGGACAGAGAGTAGGAACAGAGAGAGGGTGACAGAGAGGGGGACAGAGAGTGGGGGACAGAGAGTGGGGACTGAGAGAGGGTGGGACAGAGAGAGAGGGGGACAGAGAGAGAGGGGGACAGAGAGTGGGGGACAGAGAATGGGTGGTCAGAGAGGGTGGACAGAGAGGGGGACAGAGAGGGGGACAAAGAGGGGGCAAAGAGAGGGTACAGAGATTGGGAGGACAGAGAGAAGGGGACAGAGAGAAGGGCACAGAGAAAGGGACAGAGAGAGGGAGAAGAAGAGGGCATGTGAGAGGGAGTAAAGAAAGGGGGACAGAGAAGGGTAGGGAGATGTGGAGAGAAGGGAGGCAGAGAGAGTGGGGCCGGTGGGGCGCAGAGAGTAGGGGTACAGAGATAGGGGTACAGAGATAGGGGGAAAAAGAGAGGAGGACAGGGAGAAGGGGACAGAGAGAGTGGGATAGAGAGAGGGGTGGGAGAGGGGTGAGAGAGAGAGATGGGAAGAGAGAGAGGGGAAGAGAGAGAAGGAGGTATTGGGGGCAGAGTGGGGGGAGAGTGGGGGAGATTGATGGGGAGAGTGGGTGGGGAGAGTGAGTGGGGAAAGTGGGCAGAGAGTGGGGGAGAATGTGGGGAGAGAGGGGGAGAGAGACTGCGGTAAGAGCGGGGTAAGAGAGCAGAGTAAGAGAGCGGGGAGAGAGAGGGAATGGAGTGAGGGGAGGGAGAGAGAGGGGAGGGGGAGAGAGAGGCAATAGAGAGGGGGTGAGAGAGCGAGTGGAAAGAGATAGAGGAGAGAGAGGTGAGATGGAGGGAGGAGAGATGGAGAGATGGAGAGATGGGAGATGAAGAGAGGGGTGTTTGGGAGGGGAGAGAGAGGTGGGAAGAGAGGGGAGAGAGAGGGTTGAGAAACGGGGTTAGAGTGAGAGGGGAGACAGACAGTGCGAGGTAGAGAGAGGGGGATAGAGAGAGGGGGGACAGAGAGAGGGGGCACAGAGAGAGGAGGGACAGAGAGTGGAGGGACAGAGAGAGGGGGACAGAGAGAGGGGGACAGAGAGAGGGGGACAGAGAGAGGGGGACAGAGAGAGGGGGACAGAGAGAGGGGGACAGAGAGAGGGGGACAGAGAGAGGGGGACAGAGAGAGGGGGACAGAGAGAGGGGGACAGAGAGAGGGGGACAGAGGGGGGAACAGAGAGAGTGGGACAGAGGGAGGGGGACAGAGAGAGAGGGGGACAGAGAGTGGGGGGTCAGAGAGACAGTGGGACAGAGAGAGAGGGGGACAGAGAGTGGGTGACAGAGAATGGGGGACAGAGATAGGGGTACAGAGATAGAGGGACAAAGAGAGGGGGACCGGGAGAGGGGGACAGAGAGAGGGATAGAGAGAGGAGTGGGAAAGGAGTGAGAGAGATGGGGAGAGGGAGAGAGGGAGAGAGAGATGGGGAGGGGGAAGAGAGAGGGGAGAGAGGGGGGGAGAGAGTGGGGGAGAGAGTGGGGGGAAGAGTAGGGGAGAGAGTGGGGGAGAGTGAGGGGGAGAGAGTGAGGAGGACAGAGTGAGGGGGAGAGAGTGAGAGGGAGGTATTGGGGGCAGAGTGGGGGTGGAGATTGGGGGGAGATTGGTGGTGAGAGTGCGTGGGGAGAGTGGGTGGGGAAAGTGGGGAGAGAGTGGGGGAGAATGTGGGGAGAGAGGGAGAGAGAGACTCTGGTAAGAGAGCGGGGTAAGAGAGCAGAGTAAGATAGCGGGGAGAGAGAGGGGATGGAGTGACGGGAGGAGAGAGAGACGGGAGGGCGAGAGAGGCAATAGAGAGGGGTTGAGAGAGCGAGTGGAAAGAGATAGAGGAGATTGAGGTGAGATGGAGGGAGGAGAGATGGAGAGATGGGAGATGAAGAGAGGGGAGTTTGGGAGGGGAGAGAGAGAGGTGGGAAGAGAGAGGAGACAGAGAGTAGAGAAACGGGGTTATAGTGAGAGGGGAGACAGACAGTGCGAGGTAGAGAGAGGGGGACAGAGAGTGGAGGGACAGAGAGTGGAGGGACAGAGAGAGGGGGACAGAGAGTGGAGGGACAGAGAGAGGGGGACTGAGAGAGGGGGACTGAGAGAGGGGGACTGAGAGAGGGGGACTGAGAGAGGGGGACTGAGAGAGGGGGACTGAGAGAGGGGGACTGAGAGAGGGGGACTGAGAGTGGGGGACTGAGAGTGGGGGACAGAGAGTGGGGGGACAGAGAGTGGGGGGACAGAGAGTGGGGGGTCAGAGAGTGGGGGGTCAGAGAGTGGGGGGTCAGAGAGTGGGGGGACAGAGAGAGGGGGACAGAGAGTGGAGGGACAGAGAGAGGGGGACAGAGAGAGGGGGACTGAGAGAGGGGTCAGAGAGAGGGGGACAAAGGGGGGAACAGAGAGAGTGGGACAGAGGGATGAGGACACAGAGAGAGGGGGACAGAGAGTGGGGGGACAGAGAGTGGGGGGACAGAGAGTGAGGGGTCAGAGAGAGGGTGGGACAGAGAGAGAGTGGGGGACAGAGAGTGGGGGACAGAGAATGGGGACAGAGATAGGGGTACAGAGATAGCGGGACAAAGAGAGGGGGACAGGGAGAATGGGACAGAGAGAGAGGGATAGAGAGAGGAGTGGGAAAGGAGTGAGAGAGATGGGGAGAGGGAGAGGGGGAGAGAGAGATGGGGAGACAGTGGGGGAGAGAGTGGGGAGAGAGAGTGAGGGGGAGATATTGGGGGCAGAGTGAGGGAAGAGTGGGTGGGAGATTGGTGGGGAGAGTGGGTGGGAAAATTGGGGGAGAGTGGGGGAGAATGTGGGGAGAGAGGGGAGAGAGACTGTTGTAAGAGAGCGGGGTAAGAGAGTAGAGTAAGAGAGCGAGGAGAGAAGGGGGATGGAGTGAGGGGAGGGAGAGAGAGGCGATAGAGAGGGGCGAGAGAGCGAGTGGAAAGAGAAAGAGGAGAGAGAGGAGAGAGAGGCGAGATGGAGGGAGGAGAGATGGAGAGATGGCAGATGGAGAGAGAGAAGTTTGGGAGGGGAGAGAGAGAGGTGGGAAAGATGGGAGTGAGTGGGTAGTGAAACGGGTTTAGAGTGAGAGGGGGAGACAGACAGTGCAGGGTAGAGAGAGGGGTGCAGAGAGAGGGGGAGAGAGGGGGACAGAAAGAGGACGGACAGAGAGTGGGGGGACAGAGAGAGGGGGACAGAGAGCGGGGACAGAGAGGGGGAAAGAGAGAGGGGGACAGAGAGGAGGACAGAGAGTGGGGGGACAGAGAGTGGGGACAGAGAGAGGGGGACAGAGATAGGGGGACAGAGATAGGGGGACAGAGATAGGGGGACAGAGAGAGGGGGACAGAGAGAGGGGGACAGAGAGTGTGGAACAGAGAGTGGGACAGAGGGAGGGGGACAAAGAGAGAGGGGGAAAGAGATGAGGGTGATAGAGAGTGGGGGGACAGAGAGTGGAGGGACAGAGAGAGAGGGGGACAGAGAGTGGGGGACAGAGAATGGGGACAGAGAGGGTGGATAGAGAGGGGAACAAGGAGGGGGACAGAGTGAGGGGGAGGGGGCAGAGAGAGGGGGGCATAGAAAGAGGGACTGCGAGAGGGGGGACAGAGAGGGGGGACAGAAAGGGGGGAACAGAGAGGGAGACAGAGAGTGGGGGACAGAGAGTGGGGGGACAGAGAGTGGGGGACAGAGGAGTGAAACAGAGAGAGTGGGACAGAGGGAGTGGGACAGAGAGAGAGGGGGACAGAGAGTGGGGGACAGAGAACGGGTGACAGAGTTAGGGGACAAAGAGAGGGGGACAGGGAGAGGGGGACAGAGAGGGGGACAGAGAGTGGGGGACAGAGAGTGGGGGGAAAGAGAGTGGGGGACAGAGAGAGGGGGACAGAGAGAGTGGGAACAGAAAGAGGGGGACAGAGAGAGGAGGGTACAGAGGGTGGGGGGACAGAGAGTGGGGGTCAGAGAGTGAGGTGACAGAGAGTGCGGGACAGAGAGAGGGTGGGACAGAGAGAGAGGGCGACAGAGAGTGGGGGACAGAGAATAGGGTGACAGAGATAGAGGTACAGAGAAAGGGGACAAAGCGAGCGGGACAGGTAGAGGGGGACAGAGAGAGTGGGATAGAGAGAGAGGTGGGAGAGGGGTGACGGAGAGAGGGGTGAGGGGGAGAGGGGGAGAGAGAGATGGGGAGAGAGAGAGGGAAAGAGAGAGGGGAGAGAGAGCGAGGGGAAGACAGTGGGGGAGAGAGTGAGGGGAGAGGAGATATTGGGGGCAGAGTGGGGGGAGAGTGGGGGTAGAGTGGGGGGGAGTGTGGGTGGGGAGAGTGGGTGGGGAAAGTGGGGGGAGAGTGGGGGGAGAATGTGGGGAGAGGGGGAGGGAGACTGTGTTAAGAGAGCAGAGTAAGAGAGCGGGAAGAGAGAGAGGGGATGGAGTGAGGGGGGGAGAGAGGGGAGGGAGAGAGAGGCGATAGAGAGGGGGCGAGAGAGCGAGTGGAAAGAGAGAGAGGAGAGATGGAGTGAGATGGAGAGAGGAGAGTTTGGGAGGGGAGAGAGAGATGGGAAGAGAGGGGAGAGAGAGGGTAGAGAAACGGGGTTAGAGTGAGAGGGGGAGACAGACAGTGCAGGGTAGAGAGAGGGGGACAGAGAGAGGGGGAGAGATGGGGACAGAAAGGGGGGGACAGAGAGTGGGGGTACAGAGAGAGGGGGACAGAGAGATGGGGACTGAGAGAGGGGTGACAGAGAGAGGGGGACAGAGAGAGGGGGACAGACAGGGGTCGGAGAGTGGGGGGACAGAGAGTGGGGGGGGCAGAGAGAGGGGGACAGAGGGGGGGAACAGCGAGAGTGGGACAGAGGGAGGGGGACAGAGATAAAGCGGGACAGAGAGTGGGGTGACATTGCGTGGGAGGACAGAGAGTGGGGGGACAGAGAGAGGGGAACAGAGAGTGGGGGACAGTGAATGAGGGGACAGAGAGGGTGCACAGAGGGGGAACAAAGAGGGGGCAAAGAAGGGGTACAGAGAGTCGGGGGACAGAGGGGGAGACAGAGAGAGGGGGACAGAGAGAGGGGGACAGAGAGAGGGGGACAGAGAGAGGGGGACAGAGAGATGGGCACGGAGGGGTGGTCAGAGAGAGGGAGAGGAAGAGGTCGTGTGAGGGGGTAGAGAGAGGTGGACAGAGGAGGGATAGAGCGCGGGGCCGGGGGGTGGAGATAGAAGGGTTCAGAGCGTGGGGCGCAGAGAGTGGGGGTACAGAGATGGGGGACAAAGAGAGGGGGACAGGGAGAGAGGGACAGATAGAGGGGTGAGAGAGATGGGGAGAGGGAGAGAGGGGGAGAGAGAGATGGGGAAAGAGAGAGATGAGGAAAGAGAGAGGGGGAGAGAGTGGTGGTAGCGTGTGGGGGAGAGAGTGGGGGAGAGAGTTGGGAAGAGAGAGGGGGAGAGTGTGGGGCGAGAGAGTGAGGGGGAGAGAGTGAAGGGGAGAGAGTGAGGGGGAGATATTGGAGGCAGAGTTGGGGGAGAGTGGGGGGCAGAGTGGGTGGGGAGAGTGAGTGGGGAATGTGGGGGGAGAGTGGGGGGAGAATGGGGGAGAGAGGGGAGATAGACTTTGGTAAGAGAACGGGGTAAGAGAGCAGAGTAAGAGAACGGGGAGAGAGAGAGGGGATGGAGTGAGGGGAGGGACAGAGAGTGGGGACTGAGAGAGGGGCGATAGAGAGGGGGCGAGAGAGAGAGAGTGGAAAGAGAGAGAGAGGAGAGAGAGGCGAGATGGATGGAGGAGAGATGGAGAGATGGGAGATGGAGAGAGGGGAGCTTGGGAGGGGAGAGAGAGAGTGGGGAAGAGAGGGGAGAGGGAGGGTAGAGAAACGGGGTTAGAGTGAGAGGGGGAGACAGGCAGTGCGGGGTAGAGAGAGGGGGAAGAGAGAGAGGGGAGAGAGAGGGGAGAGAGAAAGAGTTGGGAGACAGAAAGGGGGAGAGAGGTGGCATTGAGAGGTGTGAGAGTGAGTGGGGAGAGAGAGTTTGGGAAGAGAGAGTGGAGAGAGAGGTTGGGGAGGGGCAGAGTGGGAGAGAGAGGAGGAGAGAGAGGGTGTGAGAGACAGTCTGAGAGACGGTGTAAGAGATTGTGTGGGAGCGGATGTGAGAGAGTGGGTGAGAGGGGAGAGGGAGGGGAGAGAGGGGGCTGGGGAGAGTGGGGAGAAAGGGGAGAGAATGGGGAAGAGAAAGGGAGAGAAAGGAGGGAGGGAGAGAGGAAGAGAGAGGAGAGAGAGAGTGAGGGGAGGGGGAGAGGGGGGGGCGAGGAGGGGGAGAGAGGGAGGGCGAGTGAGAGGGTGGAGAGAGAGGTGGAGAGAGAGTGTGGAGAGAGGGGAGAGAGAGGAGAGAGAGAGGAGAGAGAGAGGTGAGTGGAGAGAGATGATTGAATAGAGAGTGTGGTGAGAGAGGGGCATCGAGAGGGGGCAGAGAGAGAGAGGGCAGAGAGAGGGGGCGAGAGAGGGGAGAGAGATGGGGAGAGAGAGGGGGAGAGAAAGGGGGAGAGAGAGTTTGGGGAGAGATGGGGAGAGAGAAAGGGGGAGAGAGCGTTTGGGGCGAGAGAGGGAGAGAGAGAGGTGGGTGGAGAGAGATGAATGAAGAGAGAGAGGAGGCGAGAGAGAGGGGAGAGAGAGGGGAGAGAGGGGGGCATGAGAGGGAAGAGATAGGGGGAGAGAGAGG